>NC_066562.1:3002131-3057131 GCF_024679095.1 Eriocheir sinensis | reverse complement strand
TTAATATTAATAACTCCTATTACCCTTTGCCTAATGCATATATTCGTACAGACATGCATGCAATTATTCCTCTCTTCTGGCATATCATCTAGTTACCTACCTATCTACCTATCTGTCTACCTGCCTTCCTTCCTATCTACCTACACACTTATGTATACCTGCCTTCCTGCCTACCTGCCTTCCTTCCTATCTACCTACACACTTACCTGCCTTCCTGCCTACCTGCCTTCCTACTTACATACCTACACACTTACCCGCCTTCCTGCCTTCCTACTTACCTATCTACACACTTACCTACCTACCTATCTCCATATCTCCCTACCTCCCTCCCTCCTTTTTTTTTCAGTCACCGCCGAGTATCATTAACATAGTGCCGGTCGACCCTGACTGGACGGCGGCATAAACTAACAAACCACACAAAGGCGCCTCTGAAAAAAAAAAACCTAATCCGCTTAGGTTGGTATACGGTTTGGCTGCCCACCGTGGGTCCGAGTATGTAATGGGACAGACAGGTAAGTATATATGCCGATGAGTTAATATACACACAGATAGGTGGGCAGACCGAAGTAAAAGGTAAAGATTAAAATAGATAAGTAATACATATATTACCTATTATATTTAGCGGTATCGTCTCACCCAGTTTATCCCCACCAGATGCTATGTATATACAAAGGCCTTGACCGACCCCGTCTGGAGTATGCATCTCGTTTGAGTGGAGGGGGGGCCCCCCTCCTCCCCTTTTGGACAGAGTAAAGTGGAAAGCCTTTCGTCTCAACAACTCTCTTCCTCTTACTGACAGTCTTCTACCGACTTCTACAGTCTTCCGCCGCAGTGTTACCTTTCTTTCTATCTGCTATCACTATTTTCTTCTGAACTTGCTAACTGCAAGTCCCCACCACTCTCGCGGCCCCACTGCACACGACTTTCTACTCTTCTCCATCCCTATACTGTAAAAATCCTTTATGTAAGACTTAACCAGCATTATCATTCTTTCATCCCTTCCATTGGTTAACTATGATACAGCCTTCCATTGCATTTCCTCCTGCATACGACTGAGACACATCAAGAGGGGAGCACACCGCCTATCTAAAAACTCTCTTGATGACTCTGGCGTCTCTGTTTTGGAACTCTTCAACCCGACACACTTTAAAAGAGCAGCGCTTGCAGACTTTATTAGTTTTCACTCTATTTTGTGCCCTTGAGCTGCCTCCTTTCCTGTGATATATATATATATATATATATATGTATATATATATATATATATATATATATATATATATATATATATATATATATATATATATATATATATATATATATATATATATATATATATATATATATATATATATATATATATATATATATATATATATATATATATATATATATATATATATATATATATATATATATATATATATATATATATATATATATATATATATATATATATATATATATATATATATATATATATATATATATATATATATATATATATATATATATATTCTAAATTCGAATGAAAAAGAGTGATACTTTGAGTTGAAGCGCTGCATATTAAATGACGTGCTGGTGCCAGGAGCCATGCAGGCGCCGGGATGAATATGCATGTCACGTGCATGGCCCGTGGATGTATGGAATATACATTTAGGCATGAATGTATATGTGTGTGTAGACATGTAAATGTATGCACACACATATCTATCTATTCATCTATCTATCTATCTATCTATCTATATATCTATCTATCTATCTATCTACTATATGCACATGCGCACATTTACGAATGTATATATGTATGTATGTATGTATGTATGAATGGATGGATGGATGGATGGATGCATGCAAAATTGTGTTTGCATGTATGTAAAAACGCATTCATGTATGATTGTGTATGCACGCATGTGTGTGTGTGTGTGTGTGTAATTCACCTCTTGGTCTGCTGTGGGTCTCTCTCGAGACAGCCAGCCGTTCCCCTACGGAAGAGCACAGAGCTCATAGTACCGATCTTTGGGTAGGACTGAGACCACTCACACACAACACACCGCGACAACGAGGTCACAACTCCTCGCCTTACGTCGCGTCCCTACTCACTGCTAGGGAAAGAAGATAAACCCAACTTATCTTCACCCGGCCGAACCCCAGTCCTTCTGGGAATCGAAATATGGCCGACTCACTGAGACGCTCTATCCACCGTGTGTGTGTGTGTGTGTGTGTGTGTGTGTGTGTGTGTGTGTGTGTGTGTGTGTGTGTGTGTGTGTGCGCGCGCGCGGTGGGTGCGTGCGTGCGTGTGTGCGTGTGTGTGTGTGTGTGTGTGTGTGTGTGTGTGTGTGTGTGTGTGTGTGTGTGTGTGTGTACGTAGGCGCTCCAGACTATATAGCATCCACTACCCATCCATCTAGCTATCCACTTGTCCACCACCGAGCCCTTCCGTCTCTCCAGCACCATTCCGGTTATTATTTTGTTGACGCTCCTAAAAGAAAACCTTTGCTCCGTTCTTTTCAGTGCTGAGCCTCAATAGCGTTCATTTCCGGTGCTCGCCTCGCCACGCCGCTGCTCCTCCCGGGTGTTTAATAATCTACCTCGATGCTGCACCTTGCCGACACAGGATATTATTATGTCTTGCCTCGGGGTCTCTCTCTCTCTCTCTCTCTCTCTCTCTCTCTCTCTCTCTCTCTATCTATCTCTCTCTCATCGTGAAATGGTGAGTTCTGGTTTTTTTTTTTTTTTTTTTTTTTTTTTTTTTTCTTGATTGAAAAAGTAAAACAATCAACTTCTTTTCCCTCTTTTAATTTTTCTTTTTTTTCCTTTCTTTTTTTTTTCTTTTTCTTTTTTTTTCTTTTCCTTGTTATTTTTTCTCTCTCATTGGTTATTTTTCATTCTCTTTTTTTCTCTTCCACCTTCATTTGTTCTTTATGCTTTTCCTTCTCTCTCTCTCTCTCTCTCTCTCTCTCTCTCTCTCTCTCTCTCTCTCTCTCTCTCTCTCTCTCTCTCTCTCTCTCTCTCTCAGCTGGATGTGATAGTGAGGTGATTAGTTACACGCAAGACTTGGCTGGTGATGGGGAGGCAGGTAGTGATGGGGAGGACAGGTGGTGATGGGAGGACAGGTGGTGATGGGAGGACAGGTGGTGATAGGAGGACAGGAGGTGATGGGAGGACAGGTGATGATGGGAGGACAGGTGGTAATGAGGTGGACAGGTGACGAGGAAGAGGAGGCAAGAAGGAGAGTGGTCATCAGGAGCTGCCCCGTGTAGGCTGAGAGGGCTCTTGTAGTCTCCTTATATCCTCGTGTGTGTGTGTGTGTGTGTGTGTGTGTGTGTGTGTGTGTGTGTGTGTGTGTGTGTGTGTGTGTTCATCTTTCTATCCATTTAACTATCATCTACTATCTCTCTCTCATTGACAGAAACCCCTCATTCAAGAATAAAGTTACAATAATAAATTCCTTCAGACCTCCCTTAAATAAACGCGGAACTCCTTTGGTACCCAGCACGCGAAGGACGTTGCTAAATTGAAAGGTGTTTTAACGTCTGGCAACAAAAATAATGACCTCTTCCCCGCGCGACAAGCCTTACAGGGAAAGGCTCTCATCTCAGGCCGGGAGGCTCCGAGGCTGGCACACCGTCTGGGTATTTTTACTGAGGCCGATGCTGTGTGTGATGTGTTTTCTATTTCAAATTAAATGAACACTATTGAAGTATTACGCGTATGAAAAAGGTTATTGTTTGCTTGAAGTCTTCTGCTTTATGCAAACACACCCACGTTCCCTTGTGTCTTTGTTTCATCGCAGTCAGGTGATGTAATATTGTATTTTTCTACCCCGCCGCCACCCCGATGACCGAGCGTGTGCGACTTGTCAAGAGTTTGGATCCACGTAATAAGCAAGACCTGTTTGATTTAATTCTGATAATGGCTCCTCATATCTTTGTCTTCTCTCTCTCTCTCTCTCTCTCTCTCTCTCTCTCTCTCTCTCTCTCTCTCTCTCTCTCTCTCTCTCTCTCTCTCTCTCTACGGCTGACATCACAACTACCAAAGATTACCAAGATAGTGATCGTTTAAGTCTAATTGCACTTTTTGTTATTTTTAGTTCAAAATCGGACGAAAAACAAGTTGTCGTCAGGGAAAAATCGGATGAAAAACAAGTTGTCGTCAGGGAAAAATTGGACGAAAAACAAGTTGTCGTCAGGGAAAAATCGGACGAAAAACAAGTTGTCGTCAGGGAAAAATCGGACGAAAAACAAGTTGTCGTCAGGGAAAAATCGGACGAAAAACAAGTTGTCGTCAGGGAAAAATCGGACGAAAAACAAGTTGTCGTCAGGGAAAAATCGGACGAAAACAAGTTGTCGTCAGGGAAAAATCGGACGAAAAACAAGTTGTCGTCAGGGAAAAATCGGACGAAAAACAAGTTGTCGTCAGGGAAAAATCGGACGAAAAACAAGTTGTCGTCAGGGAAAAATCGGACGAAAAACAAGTTGTCGTCAGGGAAAAATCGGATGAAAAACAAGTTGTCGTCAGGGAAAAATCGGATGAAAAACAAGTTGTCGTCAGGGAAAAATCGGATGAAAAACAAGTTGTCGTCAGGGAAAAAGAAGCCTTCCTCTTACTCCTACATTATGTTGACCGAGGCTATAGGGCTTTCATGCAAACACCGGGACGAGGCAAACAATATATTTCCACATAGACACCAAACGTCCGGTGGATCTACTCCCATTTTGTTTATTATAGGCTTAGATATAGACCTTAATATTCACTAAGGCATAGATGCAGTCTTCATGTCGTTGCCCTTGGAACTGAATACAGACCTCCTTTTCTGAACGAGAGGGTCTGTGTGGTCTAATCTTTTTTTTATTTTTTTTTATTTAAACAAATTTTTACAGAAAAAGGAGGCTCAAAATTACACTTTTTCGGTAAAATTATTCTAAGAGCCTGTGTATGGGACAAATTGAATTGTCGAATGTTGAAACATTCAAGCATACAAATACAAAAATACGAAAAAAATAAAGAAAAACATGTAGAAACAATATCGAATAATGTCAGTTTGTCACTTTATATTTATAGTTTATAGCACTAGCGCACTTGGGTGTCCCTCACGCCACCTGTAAGTAGCCAGCTTCACTTGCTGCGTGCTCATGTTCTCTACTTGGGGAGTGGCTGCCGTGAACATGTTCCACAGGCGTGTGGTCTTGGCTGTATAAGTGCGCTGGTGCTGCCTGGAGTGTGATCGAGGCACCTCCACGAGCTGGTCACCGGAGAGTGTAGTCCGGGTGAACCTCTGAGCAGCGCGTGGAGGGAGCCTCAAGCTGTTGAGGTGAGGAACCCCTTGCACCTGGGCTTTGTGACACACCACCAGTGCTGAGACATCACGGCGGTGCTCCAGCGATGTCACAGTGGCATACTCCTCCTCCAGGTGGTCGCTGGCCTCCACCAGACGCAGTGCTCGTCGCTGCACTGCGTCGAGGCTCTGCATGTGGGTGGCAGCACTCGCCATCCAGCACAGGGCACCGTACTCCAGATACGGGCGTATCTGTGCCTAGAAGAGAGTGAGGATGCCCCGTGGGTCGAGGGATCCCGCTACTCTTCGCAGGGCAGAGACTCGCAGGGAGGCCTGGCGGGCAACAGCTCGGACGTAGAGGTCGAAGCGCAGGCTTTGGTCCACAGTCACTCCCAGGACCTTGATGTGGTCCTGGAGGGGAAGACTCTTGCCTCCAAGACGCAGCTGGCCTGAGACTGCTCGAGAGGCGTCTGGGGACTCTCTCTCTCTCTCTCTCTCTTACTCTCTCTTTCACTCCCTCCCTCTTTTTCCTCCTCCGATACAGTCTATGGCGGAAGTTGGTTTCACTTTCCTGATTAATTACTGAGCTGGAGGCGTCTTGGCCTTATTGAGCCGCTGATTAATGAGGGGGAGGGAGGGAGGGAGGGAGGGAGGGAGGGAGGGAAAGGAGGGAGGGAGGGTGAGTAAAGTGGTTCTCAGAGAGAGAGAGAGAGAGAGAGAGAGAGAGAGAGAGAGAGAGAGAGAGAGAGAGGGGGAGGGGGGGCTGGATCTGCTGTCTCAGTCCCGTGTAATTTAACGATTCATCTTAATTAAGGCAGAAAATTATCGCGATTAAGTACTTGTTAGAGGACTACCTGGGCGTGCTATTGTTTTTGTTGTTGTTGTTGTTGTTGTTGCTGTTTTTGTTATTATTGTTACTGTTATCTTTATTATTATTTTCTCTTTGCTTTACCTATTTTCTGTTTGTTTTTGTTGTTGTTCATGTTTTTTTCCTTCAATTTCTACGTGTCCATTTCTTCCTCTTCTTCCTTCTTTTTTCCTTTTTCTTATTTTTCTTTTTTTTCGATTTTACTTTTTCGTTTTTTTCCCTCTCTTTTTCTTCTTTTTTTCTTCTTTCTCTTCTCTTTTTCCCTCTTTTCACTTTCCTTCATTCTCCTTTTCCTTCCATTCATTCTCCATCCCTTCCCTTCCTCCCCCTTCTTTCCCTTCATATCCAGTCCCTTCCCTTCATTCTTCCATCCCTTCGCTTCCTCCCCCTTCTTTCCCTACATATCCAGTCCCTTCCCTTCATTCTTCCATCCCTTCCCTTCCTCCCCCTTCTTTCCCTACATATCCAGTCCCTTCCCTTCCTTCTTCCATCCCTTCCCTTCCTCCCCCTTCTTTCCCTTCATATCCACTCCCTTCCCTTCTTTCTTCCATCCATTCGCTTACTCGCCCTTCTTTCCCTTCATATCCAGTCCCTTCCCTTCCTTCTTCCATCCCTTCCCTTCCTCCCCCTTCTTTCCCTTCATATCCAGTCCCTTCCCTTCTTTCTTCCATCCCTTCCCTTCCTCTCCCTTCTTTCCCTTCATATCCAGTCCCTTCCCTTCCTTCCTCCGTCCCTTCCCTTCCTCCCCCTTCTTTCCCTTCATATCGAATCCCTTCCCTTCCTTCCTCCGTCCCTTCCCTTCCTCCCCCTTCTTTCCCTGACATTTTACGCACAATTGAAAAGATTAAAGTAAGCAAAGCTCCTGGTCCAGACAAAATTACCCCTAGGGTCTTAAAAGAAATCAAACATCAAATTTGTAAACCGCTCTCCATCATATTCAATAAATCTTTAACAGCTGGAAAAGTTCCGTCGGATTGGAAACTTGCAAATGTCACACCAATTTTCAAAAAGGGGGACAAGTCTCATCCTGGAAACTATCGACCAATTAGCCTGACATCTATTGTTTGTAAGTTAATGGAGACTATCATTCGCGACAATATGGTGAAATTCTTCGAAGAAAATAATATAATAAATAATTCGCAACATGGCTTCCGTAGTAAACGTTCGTGTTTGACTAACTTACTTGATTTTTTTCACTATATTTTTGAGGTGTTCGATGAAAGCAGATCAGTAGATATCATATATCTGGATTTTCAAAAGGCATTTGATAAGGTCCCCACCAACGATTGCTCAGCAAACTACTGGCGCACGGTATCTCGGTAACATTCACAATTGGCTTGCGGACTGGCTCTCTGAGCGGAAACAGAGAGTAGTTCTAAACGGTGTTACATCTAACTGGCTCGATGTCAAAAGCGGCGTACCTCAAGGATCAGTGCTTGGCCCCATGCTCTTCTTAATTTATGTTAATGATATCGATGATGGGCTCACTTGCAAAGTATCAAAATTTGCTGATGACACAAAATTGCTAGTAAAGTAACTGCGATACTCGACGAAGAAGCTTTACAATCAGATATAGATCGACTTGCACGTTGGGCCAATCAATGGCAAATGAAATTTAACGTTGAGAAATGTAAAGTGTTGCACATCGGAAAAAATAACAATCGCGTTCGGTACGTAATGAATGGCCAACAACTTTCTGCAGTAAGTAAAGAAAAGGATCTTGGAATCACTATATCAAGCGATTTAAAGCCCGGTCAGCATTGTTCAGAGGTAGTTAAAACTGCAAATAATTTGGTTGGCTTCATCGGACGAGTCTTTAATAATAAATCGGAAAAAGTAATATTAAAACTGTATAATTCGTTGGTTCGACCCCGTCTAGAGTACTGTGTACAGTTTTGGTCTCCCTACTACAGAAAAGACATAGAAAAGTTGGAACGGGTCCAACGAAGAGTAACAAAGATGATTCCTAGGTTGAGAAAATTGTCATATGAACAAAGTAAATTTATTCAGCCTATCAAAACGAAGAATGCGAGGCGATCTAATAGAAGTGTTTAAAATGTTCAAAGGATTCAGTGATATTAATGCGGAAGATTACTTTACAATTGATCGATCAAATAGAACAAGAAGAAATCACAATTTGAAGATAAGTGGTAAAAGATTCTCGTCGCACGAAGCTAAACACTTCTTCTTCAATCGAGTTGTTAATGTTTGGAACTCTCTACCTTGTGATGTCGTTGATAGTACAACAGTTACGGCCTTCAAGAATAGATTAGACAAGTGTTTTGAATCCAACCAGCAACTAAGATATTACTCATTGTCGTAATAACGTTAAGTTCTTTCGAATACTGGTGTCCTTGTCCGCTTTTATCGCCCGGTTAGTGGTAGCAGTAATGGTAGTTCTTTCCTCTTTCCTACATAAATTCCATGCAGTTTTTCCATGCTGCATGGTTCTTTTTCCTTTCCTGCCAGCTTTGGCTGGAGGGATGGGGGGTGGGGAGGAGCCTTCGCCTTTGCTGTCCTTCATCTTCCACCTTTGATTAGATAGTTAGTGTAGCTTGTCACAAACAACCTCGTAAGGACCAGCAGGTCTGCTGTTGTTTGTTCTTCCTTTGTGTTCCTTTATATCGAATCCCTTCCCTTCCTTCCTCCGTCCCTTCCCTTCCTCCCCCTTCTTTCTCTTCATATCGAATCCCTTCCCTTCATTCCCCAGTCCCTCCCCTTCATTCCCCAGTCCCTCCCCTTCATTCCCCAGTCCCTCCCCTTCATTCCCCAGTCCCTTCCCTTCATTCCCCAGTCCCTCCCCTTCATTACCCAGTCCCAACCCTTCATTCCCCAGTCCCTCCCCATCATTCCCCAGTCCTTCCCTTCATTCCCCAGTCCCTTCCTTCATTCCCCAGTCCCTTCCTTCATTCCCCAGTCCCTTCCCTTCATTCCCCAGTCCCTCCCTTCATTCCCCAGTCCTCCCCTTCATTCCCCAGTCCCTCCCTTCATTCCCCAGTCCCTCCCTTCATTCCCCAGTCCCTTCCTTCATTCCCCAGTCCCTCCCTTCATTCCCAGTCCCTCCCTTCATTCCCCAGTACCTTCCCTTCATTCTCGAGTCCCTTCCCTTCATTCCCCAGTCCCTCCCCTTCATTCCCCAGTCCCTCCCCTTCATTCCCCAGTCCCTCCCCTTCATTCCCCAGTCCCTCCCCTTCATTCCCCAGTCCCTTCCCTTCATTCCCCAGTCCCTCCCCTTCATTCCCCAGTCCCTCCCCTTCATTCCCCAGTCCCTCCCCTTCATTCCCCAGTCCCTTCCCTTCATTCCCCAGTCCCTCCCCTTCATTCCCCAGTCCCTTCCCTTCATTCCCCAGTCCCTCCCTTCATTCCCCAGTCCCTTCCCTTCCTTCCTCAGTCCCTTCCCTTCATTCCTCAGTCCCTTCCCTTCATTCCCCAGTCCCTTCCCTTCATTCCCCAGTCCCTTCCCTTCATTCCCCAGTCCCTTCCTTCATTCCCCAGTCCCTCCCCTTCATTCCCCAGTCCCTCCCTTCATTCCCCAGTCCCTCCCTTCATTCCCCAGTCCCTCCTTCATTCCCCAGTCCCTACCCTTCATTCCCCAGTCCCTCCCCTTCATTCCCCAGTCCCTTCCCTTCATTCCCCAGTCCCTTCCCTTCATTCCCCAGTCCCTTCCTTCATTCCCCAGTCCCTCCCTCAGTCCCCAGTCCCTTCCCTTCATTCCCCAGTCCCTTCCCTTCATTCCCCAGTCCCTTCCCTTCATTCCCCAGTCCCTTCCCTTCATTCCCCAGTCCCTTCCCTTCATTCCCCAGTCCCTGCCCTTCCTTCCCCCTTCATTCCCGAGTCCCTTCCCTTCATTCCCCAGTCCCTTCCCTTCATTCCCCAGTCCCTTCCCTTCATTCCCCAGTCCCTTCCCTTCATTCCCCAGTCCCTTCCCTTCATTCCCCAGTCCCTTCCCTTCATTCCCCAGTCCCTTCCCTTCATTCCCCAGTCCCTTCCCTGCATTCCCGAGTCCCTCCCGTTCATTCCCCAGTCCCTTCCTTCATTCCCCAGTCCCTCCCTTCATTCCCCAGTCCCTCCCTTCATTCCCCAGTCCCTTCCCTTCATTCCCCAGTCCCTTCCCTTCATTCCCCAGTCCCTCCCCTTCATTCCCCAGTCCCTTCCCTTCATTCCCCAGTCCCTCCCCTTCATTCCCCAGTCCCTTCCCTTCATTCCCCAGTCCCTTCCATTCATTCCCGAGTCCCTTCCCTTCATTCCCCAGTCCCTCCCCTTCATTCCCAGTCCCTTCCTGCATTCCCGAGTCCCTTCCCTTCATTCCCCAGTCCCTTCCCTTCATTCCCCAGTCCCTTCCCTGCATTCCCGAGTCCCTTCCCTTCATTCCCCAGTCCCTTCCCTGCATTCCCCAGTCCCTTCCCTGCATTCCCCAGTCCCTTCCCTTCATTCCCCAGTCCCTTCCCTTCATTCCCCAGTCCCTTCCCTGCATTCCCCAGTCCCTTCCCTTCATTCCCCAGTCCCTTCCCTTCATTCCCCAGTCCCTCCCCTTCATTCCCCAGTCCCTTCCCTTCATTCCCCAGTCCCTTCCCTTCATTCCCCAGTCCCTTCCTTCATTCCCCAGTCCCTTCCCTTCATTCCCCAGTCCCTTCCCTTCATTCCCAGTCCCTTCCCTTCATTCCCCAGTCCCTTCCCTTCATTCCCCAGTCCCTTCCCTTCATTCCCGAGTCCCTTCCCTTCATTCCCGAGTCCCTTCCCTTCATTCCCCAGTCCCTTCCCTTCATTCCCCAGTCCCTTCCCTGCATTCCCCAGTCCCTTCCCTTCATTCCCGAGTCCCTTCCCTGCATTCCCCAGTCCCTTCCCTGCATTCCCGAGTCCCTTCCCTTCATTCCCCAGTCCCTTCCCTGCATTCCCGAGTCCCTTCCCTTCATTCCCCAGTCCCTTCCCTTCATTCCCCAGTCCCTTCCCTGCATTCCCGAGTCCCTTCCCTTCATTCCCCAGTCCCTTCCCTTCATTCCCCAGTCCCTTCCCTGCATTCCCGAGTCCCTCCCCTTCATTCCCCAGGTTCTTCCCTTCATTCCCTGTCCCTTCCCTTCATTCCCCAGTCCCTTCCTTCATTCCCAGTCCCTTCCTTCATTCCTGTCCCTTCCCTTCATTCCCCAGTCCCTTCCCTGCATTCCCGAGTCCCTCCCCTTCATTCCCCAGGTTCTTCCCTTCTTTTCCCTGTTTCTTCCCTTCATCCACCAATCATTCCCCTATTTCCAGCTATCTTCCCTTCGTCCCTAATCCCTTCCTTTTATCTCCCACTCTTTTTCCTTCCTTTTCCCTCCCCTTCCCTTCCTTCCACGTCCTTTCCTTTCATCTTCCCTTCCCTTCCCTTCCTTCCACGTCCGTTTCCTTCATCTCCCTTCCTTCTTCTCCCTCTTCCTTCCCGCTTCTCCCCGCTCCTTGGTCCCTTCCCGAGCAGCCTCCACCCCCGCCCCCTCCTCCCATCCTGGCCTGGTGTTAGTTGCTGGTGAGGTTGGGCACTCACCCTTAATGAAAACTGTGATTACCCTCCCTACGTGTGGAGAGGAAGGGGGGAGGGGGGGGATTGAGGGAGAGATGAAGAGAGAGATGGAGAGAGAGGAGGATGAGGGGAAGAAGGGAGGGAAGATTGAGAAAGAGATGAAGGGAGAGGGAGGGGGGGATTGAGGGAGAGATGAAGAGATGGGGAGAGAGGAGGAAGAGGGGAAGAAGCGCGGGAAGATTGAGAAAGAGATGGAGAGGGAGGGATGTAAGGAGAGATGGAAGGGAGAGAGAGGAAGAGGAGGAAGAGAGAAAGAAGGGAGGGAATGAAGGAAGATTGGAGGGAGAGAGGAAAGAGGAGAAAGAGGGGAAGGGAGGGACTGAAGGAAGAGTGGAGAGAGAGGAAAGAGAGGAGAAAGAAGGGAAGAAGGGAGGGAATGAAAGGAAGATTGGAGAGAGAGGAAAGAGAGGAGAAAGAAGGGAAGAAGGTAGGGAATGAAGGAAGATTAGAGGGAGAGGAAAGAGGAGAAAGAAGGAAAAGAGGGAGGGATGGAGGGAAGAAGGGAAAGAGGGATAAGGGAGAGATGGAAGGAATATTGTGAGAGAGAAGAGAGAGGGGGAAAAAGGGGAAGAAAGGAGGGATGGAAGACCAGACAAAGCGAAGGAGGGATGAAGAAGGAACGAAGGATAAAAGGAGAGAAGGAAGAAAGGAAACGATTGAAGAAACATTAGTGGAAGAGAAGAAGGGAGAGGAGTGAAAGAGAGAGATGGAGAGGAAGATGAAACGAAGGAGGGAAGAAGCAATATAAATAAAAATGGCTGGAAAAAATGAGAGAGAAAGGGAGAAAGAAGGAAGAGATAAAAGGGAAGAGGAGGGGGAGGAAGAACAAAAAGCGGGACATAGGAAAAAGAGAGAAAGATGAAGAAAGGAAGGAAGGAGGAATGGACGAAGAAAAAGAAGTGAATGAGAGAGAAGGAAAGAAGGGGAGAGATGGAGGGCTGAAACGAGAAAGGGAATGAGGGAGGGAGGGAAGGGAGAAGGGAAGGATATTAAAGAAAAAAGAAAGGAGAAAGATTTAGAGGGAGAGACAAAGAAAACAGATTAATACAAAGAGCTCGAAAAAGAAAATGGGGAGAGGAGGATATCACGTATAACTTTGGTAATTGTGATGTCAGCCGTAGAGAGAGAGAGAGAGAGAGAGAGAGAGAGAGAGAGAGAGAGAGAGAGAGAGAGAGAGAGAGAGAGAGAGAGAGAGAGAGAGAGAGAGATAGGAAAGATATGAGAAGCCATTATCAGAATTAAATCAAACACACACACACACACACACACACACACACACGGATGGAATTGTAATATCACTTCACCTTCAATATATATATTTTACTAATCTATCCTTATTTGACGATTCCAAAGAAGTGACGCGCTCTCTCTCTCTCTCTCTCTCAGGTAAATGTTAGGGGATGGCCCGCGGGTCTGCTCATTAGGAACTTGTAACAGGTGAGCACGGGTTCTAATTGGGCAGGTTTTGTGTGTGTGTGTGTGTGTGTGTGTGTGTGTGTGTGTGTGTGTGTGTGTGTGTGTGTGTGTGTGTGTGTGTGTGTGTTGAAAGAGTAATTAGAAGGAAAAAAAAGATCACGTATAATGGGATGAAACGACGGAGGAAGAGAAAGGTGGCTTGAGGAGAAAGAAAAGAAGAGAAACAAAGAATGAAAAAGAGATTACTGGAAATAGACGTGATGTATGAAAGAGAAGATATTATTATTTTGAGGGCGGGAAATATGAAAACTTGAAGCAATAGAAATGAAAACAATAAAAAAGAGAGTTACCAAAATTTTGAATCTACGAGGAAGGAC
Source organism: Eriocheir sinensis (assembly GCF_024679095.1). Taxonomy (NCBI): domain Eukaryota; kingdom Metazoa; phylum Arthropoda; class Malacostraca; order Decapoda; family Varunidae; genus Eriocheir; species Eriocheir sinensis. The sequence goes on along the minus strand of NC_066562.1, from coordinate 3,043,644 downwards.
AAAGGAAGAGAAAAATGAATTGAAGAAAAAAGAAAGAAGGGAGGGAAGGCAAAAAAGGTGAAAGAAAGGGAAGGAGAAGAAGAATAATGTTAAACAGGAGAGATAAGAAAAAAAAAGAGGAATATGGAGAGAAGGATATTGAAGAGAAAGGAGAAAAGAAAGAAAACCCCCCAGGAAATAGACGTAATAAATAAGAAAAAGAAAGAGGGGAGGAAAGATAAGAAAGGGGGAAGAAAGGGAGGAATAAGAAGGATGTTAAATAGGAAAGATGAGAGGAAAAAAATGAGGGAAATGGAGATAAACGTAATAAATATAAAAAAAAGGAAAGAAGGGAGGGAAGATAAGAAGGGTGGAGGAAAGGGAGGAAGATGAAGGATGATAAATAGGGAAGATAGGAGGAAAAAAATAGGAAAATGGAGAGAAGGAAATTGAAGGGAAATGAGAAAAAAAATAAAAAAGAAAAGAAATAACCGGAGATAGACGTAATATATAAAAGAAAAGGAAAGAAGGAAGGGAAGATAAGGAAGGGGAAGAAAGGGAAGGAGAAGAATAATGTTCAATAGGGAAGATAGGAAGAAAAAAAGAGGAAAATGGAGAGAGAATTATAGCAAGGAAAACACATTAATATTTAGAAGACGAGAAATGAAAACCTGCAGCAATAATAAAAAAAAGAAAGCAAAAAGAAAACCTTGACCAAAACTTTAAATCTAGGAAAAAAATGACGTACACACATTCAGAAACAACAAAAACAACAACAAAAATCTTTACGAAAAAATATATCTGACTTCCCGAAATAGTTGAGGAAAAGAAATTAAAACATGAAAATGAAAAAAGAAAGAAATATGTGCAGCGATATTAATATTTGAAGATTATGATAGCAGGAGCAGGGGAGGAGGAGGAGGAGGAGGAGGAAGAGGAGGAGGAAGAAATGAAGAAAAAATAAACGGCAGTGATTGAAAAAGTAAAAAAAAAGAATAAGAATAAGATGGAGAGCAGGAGGAAGAGGAGGAGGAGGAGGAGGAGAAGAGACACAAAAGAAGGAGGAGGAGGAGAGGGAACATATTATAAAAGTAGAAGAAAATAATAGAAAAAATAAAGACGTAGAAATTATGATAAAGATGAGACGGAGGAATGAGATAAAGCAGAGAGAAGAGGAGGAGGAGAAGGAAGAGGAGGAGAAAGATGATAAAAAAAAAGAAACAGTAAAAGAGGAAAATAAAGGAGGCTGCAGATCAAGAAATAAAAGAAATAGAGGAAGAAGGAAAAAGCAGAAAAAAAGGAAAAATAGCAAGAAGAAAAAAAGAGAAAATGAAGAAGGAGGTTAAAGATGAGGTTGATAAGTAAGAGGAAAAAAAGAAAAGAGGAGGAGAAGAAGGAAGAGGACGAGGAAGATAAAAATATCAGTAAAAAGGAAAATAAAGAAGGCTGCAGATCAAGAAATAAAAGAAATAAAGGAAGAAGGAAAAAGTTGAAGAAAAGAGAAAAAGAGAAAGAATAGAAAGAGAAAAAGGAGCGGAAGGTTAAGGATGAGGATGATTAGTAAGAGGAGAAAAAAGAAGAGGAAGAGGAGGGGGAAGAGGAGAATAAAAAAGTAGGACGAGACTTACTTTATTTTTACTTTTTTTTTTAGGATGCCATTACGTGAACGCTACTCTATACGAATTTGGTCCCATCCATCATTATTTTTTATTTATTTCGGAGTCATTTTCATTAAGCTCCGGTGTTTTTTTGCCCGTGTGTCATATTCATCAACAGTTTTATTATCTAAGTCAATTTTTGGCCTCCCGTGATTGCTAATAGATAGTTTGTTTGTATGTGTGTGTACGTGTGTGTGTGTGTGTGTGTGTGTGTGTGTGTGTGTGTGTGTGTGTGTGTGTGTGTGTGTGTGTGTGTGTGTGTGTGTGTGTGTGTGTGTGTGTGTAGGAAAATAAATTAAAAACATATTCGAAAAAGAGTGAAGAACCGAGTGTGGCTTGAACACACACACACACACACACACACACACACACACACACACACACACACACAAACACACACACACACACACAGATCCCAGGAGATGACACGTTCAATTAATTTAAGAGGAAAGATTCGGAAAATACAAGACTATCGGGGGGGGGGAGAGAGAGAGAGAGAGAGAGAGAGAGAGAGAGAGAGAGAGAGAGAGAGAGAGAGAGAGAGAGAGAGAGAGAGAGAGAGAGAGAGAGAGAGAGAGAGAGAGAGCAAGTAATCTCCTAAAATACTGAGCTGTAAAGTGAGATGATGTGAGGACGTGCGTGTGTGTGTGTGTGTGTGTGTGTGTGTGTGTGTGTGTGTGTGTGTGTGTGTGTGTGTGTGTGTGTGTGTGTGTGTGTGTGTGTGTGTGTGTGTGTGTGTGTGTGTGTGTGTGTGTGTGTGTGTGTGTGTGTGTGTGTGTGTGTGTATTCCAACCTTTCATATGACTATTTCCATACACACACACACACACACACACACACACACATACACACTAAATCCGTCATATAATTCCCTGAGAGTTTTTTCCATCTAATTCCCCGAATAATCCTGGATCCAGAATAAGCTGATGAGGCAACGCTATTATTATAACAGTAATTATAATACTACTACTAATATGATTCATAATAATAATAATAATAATAATAATAATAATAATAATAATAATAATAATAATAATAATAATAATAATAATAATAATAATAATAATAATAATAATAATAATAATAATAGTAATGGGAATGAAGATAAACTTGAAATGGATACTCTCTCTCTCTCTCTCTCTCTCTCTCCCTCGGTAAAGATCGCCAAAATATTCCTAATTATTTGGAAGAACGCGCCGAGATCTGCCGAATTACAGGCTTGAACGCCCCCTCGGCCTCTTATGGGGGGAGGGAGGGGGAGGGGGGAGGGGGGTGGGAGGAAAGAGAGGAGAGGAGGAGTAGGAGGAGGGTAAGGCGGAAAATAGGAGGAAGGGAAGATGGGAGGAAAACGACTTCCCTGACTCATCATTTCTCTCTCTCTCTCTCTCTCTCTCTCTCTCTCTCTCTCTCTCTCTCTCTCTCTGTCAGTCCACCTCTCATCCCATATAGTTTTTTTTCCCTCCCTTCCTCCCCTCCCTTCCCTTCTCTCCCTCCCAACTTTTCTCTCTCTCCTTTCTTCCCTCCCTTACGTGGTCCCTGAGGCGTTATGCTGACTGAGTGGCGCCAAGAAAGTGATATATGGTCTTCCGTTTTCTTTCACTTGGCGGGAGTGTAAAGAAAATGGGGTGGGTGTTTACTGGAGATGTCGCTCTTGCGCTCGACAACAGGATAAAAAATACGAAGAAAAATTCCGTAAAATCATGTATTAAACAGGCGTAGAAGGGAAACTTATTTATCCGGCAGTTTAATGGCCAAAATCGAGGAGCTGTGAAAGATAATTGAGAAACTTGGCAATTCGCTGGACCGTTTGCAAATTGGATAAGAAAAGGAATAAAACTGTGAAATTATAAATAAAGTGAAGCAGAAAAGAGGGTATTAGAGAGAGAGAGAGAGAGAGAGAGAGAGAGAGAGAGAGAGAGAGAGAGAGAGAGAGAGAGAGAGAGAGAGAGAGAGAGAGAGAGAGAGAGAGAGAGAGAGAGAGTGTAACTTAATAAAACGAGGAATTAAAAGATGACAAACCTAAGGAAAAGAAACAGAGCGAAAACTTAAATGTGTTTATGAATGCGTTTAAAAAGTATTCGTATTTGTATTCGAATTAAAACCATTTCAGCGTATTCGAATTCGTGTTTGTATTTGTTGGAATTTGAAGTTTCTATATGCGAATACACAACTCTTGTATTCACTCCATCCCTGAACCTAACCGAACAAAACCGCAAACAGTTACTCAGAAAATTCATATATGCTTCCTTACTAATGAGACTTTCTAAACAACAAAGTGGGGTCATTCTTTGTTGATTTATAACTTAAGATGCTGGCTATCATGTGTCTGAAGATACCCTAACCCTAAACCTAACATAACAAAACCACAAAAAAAGTTACCATTTGTGCTCATCTATGCCTCCTTACTAATGTGACTTTTTATATAACATAGTGAAGGCGTTCTTTGTTAATTTATGCTATAGGTTTCAGGATATCATGTGTTGAAAATTCCCTAAACTTAACCTAACCTAGCAAAACCCCGAACAGTTGCCATACGTCTTGACTCAGAAAAATCATCTGTTCTTCCTTACTAAATGAGACTTTCTATATAATATAATGAGTTCGTCCTTTGTTATTTTATGCTATAATTTGCCTCCTATCATATGTTTGGAGATTCTCTAAATTTAACCTAACCTAACAAAACCCCGAAGTTACTAAATATCCGTTTTGACTCAGTAAAATCTTATTTGCTTCCTTACTAATGAAACTTTCTATATAACACACTCAAGTCTCTCTTTGTTGATTTTTATTTAAAGTTGCTGGCTGTCCTGTGTTTGAAGATACCCTGAACTTAATCTAACCTAACCTAACCTAACCTAACAAAACCACGAACAATTACCAAACATCTTGACTCAGAAAAATCAAATTTGCTTCCTTACTAACGAGACTTTCTATATAACAAAGTGACCTCATTTTTTGTTGATTTATACCATAAGTCGCTGGCTGTCGTGTGCTCGAAAAGACCCTTAACTTATAACCCAAACAGTCACAAAATATATGCACTCAGTAAATTCATAAATGCTTCCTTCCTAACTAAACTTATTATCTGACACAGTGAGCTCTTCCTTTGTTGATTTGTGCCATAAGTTCCCGCCTATCATGTGTTTGAAGATATCCTAAACCCTAACCTAACCTAACCTAACAAAACCTTAAACAGTTACTATAGGTCTTGACTCAGAAAATTCATATATGCTTCCTTACTCATGAGAGTTTGTATACATCAAAATGGGGTTATTCTTTATTGATTTATACCATAAGTTGCTGGCTATCCTGCGTTTGAAAATACCCTAAACTTAACCTAGCCTAACAAACCCACAAAAAGAGTTACACTTTGTCTTTACACAGAAAAAGCTCACCTATGCTTCCTTACTAATGTGACTGTTTATATAACAGAGTGAAGGCGTTCTTTTTTAATTTATGCTATAGGTTTCAGGATATCATGTGTTCGAAAATTCCCTAAACTTAACCTAACCTAACAAAACCCCGAACAGTTACCATTCGTCTTGACTCAGAAAAATCATCTATTCTTCCTTACTAAATGAGACTTTCTATATAATATAATGAGTTCATTCTTTGTTAATTTATGCCATAATTTGCCGCTTATCATGTGTTTGAAAAGTCTAAACTTAACCTAACCTAATAAAACCTCGAACAGTTACTATACGTCTTTACTCAGAAAAATCATATATGCTTCCTTACACACTGAAGTCTTTCTTTGTTGATTTTTACCTTAAGTTGCTGGCAGTCATGTGTTTGAAGATATCCTAAACTTAACCTAACCTAACCTAACAAAACCCCAAACAGTTACTATACGTCTTGACTCAGAACACACACACACACACAAAAAAAAAGGGAAATAAAGGAGAAGGGGGAATGAAGGAAAAAAGAGAAGAGAGGAAGGAAAGGAGGCGGAGAGGATGTCGGAAGAGAAGAAAAGGGGATGAAACGTAAGAATAAAGAAATGAAAAGAGAAAGGGAGAGTAACATGAAAAAGAAGAGACGAAGAAAATAATAGTTGACGAGATGAATTAAAAGCATGACGAAGAGAGGAAGAAAAAACGAAAAGAAGGAAGGAGGAAAAAAAAGAAGGGTGAAGGAAGAAAATAAGAGGAAAAGAGAAAGGGAGAATAACATATAATAGTAAATGATAAAGAGAAAAGAAGTTGAGGAAAGAAATCAATAGCATAACGATTAGAGGAAGAATAAACGAGAAGAAGGAAGGAGGAAAAAAAGGGGGAAGGAAGAAAGTAAGAGGAAAGAGATAAAGAAAAAAGTAGAGAGAAACTAATAGCAAAATGAAGAGAGGAAGAAAAAAACAGAAGGAAGGAAGGAAAGGAAAAAAGAAGGAAGGGGAAAGGAAGAAAAAAAGTGGAAAAGAGGAAGGGAAAACGAAAAGAAGGAAAGGAGGGAAAAACAAGGAGGGGAAAGGAAGGAAGAATAAAGAGGGGAGAGGAAGAGGGAAAGAGGGGAAAAAAGGAGAGGAAAGGAAGGAAGAATAAAGAGGGGAGAGGAAGAGGGAAAGAGGGGAAAGGAAGGAAGGAAGAATAAAGAGGAGAGAGGAAGGAAAGAAAGCGGAGAAGACATATAAAGAGAAAAAGGAAAAGAAACGTAAGGAAAAACGAAAAGAAGAAAGGAAGGGAAAAAAGAAGAGGGAAAGGAAGAAAAAAAGGAGAAAGAGGAAAGAAAGAAAGCGGAGAGGACGTCGGAAGAAAATGAGAAGGGAAGAAACGAAAAGGAGGGAAAAAAGAAGAGGGAAAGGAAGAAGAAAAGAAGAAAGAGGAAGGATAGAAAGCGGAAAAGACGTCGGAAGAAAAGGAAAAGAAAAAAAGGAAGGAAAAAAAGGACTGGGAAGAAAAAAAAGGAGAGGAGAGAGAGGAAGGAAAGTAGGCGGAGAGAACGTCGGGAGAAAAGATAAAAAGGAAGAAACATAAGGAAAAGGAAAAAGGAAAAAGAAGGAAGAGGAAGGAAGGAAACAAGAAGAAAGAGGAAGGCTTGAAGGCGGAGAGGGAAAGAGGGAAGAAACGAAAAAGAGAAAAAACAAGGACTGGAAAGGAAAAAAAAAGTGGAGAGAGGAAGGAAAGGGGGCGGAGAGGACGTCGGAAATGAGGAGACAAAGAGGAAAATGGGAGGAAAATGGAGGAAAAAGAGGACGCTGAAATGCACGACGGGACCCACTTTTTACTTTTATGTGACTCTTGTTTTCCTTTGTTAATGCTGGCTTTTGTTTCTCCTCCTCCTCCTCCTCCTCCTCCTCCTTCTTGATCTCTTCCTCCTCTTTGTTCCTTCCCTATTCGTTTTATTCCTCTTCTTCCTCCTCTGTGACCTCTTCCTCCTCCTGCTCCTCCTTCTCCTTCTTCTCTTTCTCCTTCTTTTCCTGCCCATATCTTGTTCGTTCCTCTCTTCCTTTTCTCCTCCGTCTTCATTTCCTCTTTCCTCTTCTTTCTTTTTCTCTTCTTTGACCTTTTTTTCTGTGTTTTTCTCTTCCTTCGTTTCTTTGTTCTTCTTCCCTGTTTTCGTGAGTTTATTCGTTCTATCTTCCTCTTCCTCTTCCTTCTCCTTCTTCTCCTCCTCCTCCTCCTCCTCCTCCTCCTTTGCCTCCCTTTCGTCCCATCACCAAAACAAATGGAGGTTCAGAGAAGGATCTAAATGAGAGAGAGAGAGAGAGAGAGAGAGAGAGAGAGAGAGAGAGAGAGAGAGAGAGAGAGAGAGAGAGAGAGAGAGAGAGAGAGAGAGAGAGAGAGAGAGAGAGAAAGGGGTGAAAATGAGAATATGAAAGGCAAAATTTGTGAGAACAATGTATGGAGCAGGAGGAGGAGGAGGAGGAGGAGGAGGAGGAAGGAAGAGGAAAATGAGCAGAAGGAAAAGGAGAAGAAAGAGGAGAGAGGAGAGAACCAGTAGGGGGAAGAGTCAAATGAGGAGGAGTAGGAGGAGGAGGAGGAGGAGGAGGAGGAAGGAAGAGGAAAATGAGCAGAAGGAAAAGGTGAAGAAAGAGGAGAGAGGAGAGAACCAGTAGGGGGAAGAGTCAAATGAGGAGGAGGAGGAGGAGGAGGAGGAGGAGGAGGAGGAGGAGGAGGAGGAGGAGTTGAGGAATATGAGCAACAGCAGCATAATGATTCCGATGATAATGATGATGACGAAGAGGAGGAGGAGGGCGAGGAGGAGAAGAAGAAGGAGGAGGAGGAGGAGGAGGAGAAGGAACAGGCGCCCCATCGTGTCAAGACAATCACATTCCGCCATGATGGATGCTGGACATTAGGTTTTTGTCGCTCACTAATGCTTTAAGTTTTCAAATGTTACGAGGGGAGGAGGAGGAGGAGGAGGAAGAGGAGGAGGGAGGGTGTCAGAGGTTGTGATGACGTCAAGAAAATAAATGTGATCCTTTCTATCGATGACTGTTAGGCTCGAACACACACACACACACACACACACACACACACACACACACACACACACACACACACTTCTCTCCCCCTCCCCCACGCGGTAAACCTACGGGGATGTCACCTGAGTTGAAAATTCATCACCTGAGTGCTTTAATCAATGTCTCGGGAGGAGAGAAGGAAGAGGAGGGAGGGGTGGAGGTAAAGACAGGTGGAGGAAGGGAGGGAGAGCAACAGGGAGAGAGGCAGGTAAAGGAGACGAGGATGGAAAAACCGAGGGAGAGAGGAAGGAAGAGAGGGAGAGAGAGAGGGGGAGAGGAAAAAAACTCGAGGGTGACAGGAGAGACGAAGAGTTATTAAAATCTAGGAGGGGAAGACGCTCGGCAAAATGGTGGGAGTATAAACAAAAATGATACGGGAGGCAGAATGACGGGAGAATTGCCGAGGCCGCCTGCGTGACCCCGGCGACTCATGGGTGTTTTTTCCGCCCACGTAAGCAGCGAGTGAGAATATTTTTCGATAAAGGAAAAAAAATAAAATAAAAAACTAGCATATTTTACTGCACGATAGTTTAATATTTCCAAGTGTGTGTGTATGTGTGTGTGTGTGTGTGTGTGTGTGTGTGTGTGTTGTGTATTCACCACGGCCTGATCACGAGTTGGACTCGCTTTCGCCAGCAGGTACCCTCCCGACACGAGCAAGTGCATGCTCATTATCGTCGATCTCTGGGTACTGCCAGGACCTCACACACCACACACCCCATCCCCCTTGCTCAAGGGGGGACAGTAACCACTCCTAGTCAACGGAAAGAATCCGGCCTGAGCGGGGCTCGAACCGCCGCCTGTTTGGCCGTGAAGCCTTGCAGCGCGGCGCTCTAGCCGATTGAGCTACCGGAGCGGTGTGTGTGTGTGTGTGTGTGTGTGTGTGTGTGTGTGTGTGTGTGTGTGTGTGTGTGTGTTGGTATCTTGGTTCGAGCAATTCTACGTTATATTAAGCACGCGGCAACATATTTTGCAATAATAATGATAAATGTTTAATTTATGACTGATGATCAAATTCATGCTATTAATAATAAAATAACATTAATTGAGGTAAATTGATAAAATATTGCCTGCCTTGCCCAACTGTTTTGACGCCAAGGTGCTAATCACGAGTCAATAACATGAATTTTTTTTAATGATGATAAAAAGGTAAAATTATCTATATTGATAAACTTGATAATATTATTTATAATTGTTGAAACGAAATTCTAATAATAAATAATTTGATAACATCCTGTCATGGCGCAAGCAACTGAAAACTATGGAATTGAACACGTGACACCGAAACATTGCGCTCAACAATTACATACTGTGAAAATTGATAAAATACAAGTTAATGTTAATAGTGGTGAATTTTTTTAACAGTTTAAAGTGTTAACATTGAGACTCTGATGCCAAGCCACCAAAGACATTAATATAATTCCAGATGCAATAAAACCTATCAAAGAGTAATGACTAGTAGTAGAATAATATTCTGGAAAATTGATTAGACTTTCTCGGCTTCAAATAATTCAACATTTTGGTCCTGAGACATGAGGCCCTAAGAATCCACCACCGACCAATAATGATAAAAGTAAGAAATGATGAAATAACTGAGTGTATGATAATTATAAGAGGCACAAGAAATATGATAAAGTTGATAATAGTAATAGTAACAAAACCTTGTCGAAAATTGGTAACACTAAATCTTCAAGTATGGACCCGTATTCTCAGAAGGTTTCGGCTGTCACAAGTAATTCCAAGAGCCGAAAAAGAGATTAATCGGGTTGTCATGAGTGTTTTTTCACGTTCATGTTTCAGAAGAATGGTCAAACTATACCACCAGCGATATAAAGCTGCCCTGGAAATGTCCCAAACCCCAACGAAAGCCTTGTCAAATGTGAGTGCTTGGGCGCCTAAATGTTTAAGAATATTACTCTATGGAGTTTGAACACTCAACTATTTGCTACGAACACTATGGCAGCAGCAGGCGAGGCAGAGAAACCCATCGCAATATTATGACGATGAATTTTATAATAACATCGACAAATATAACGTTAAACACACATTGACTCCCTGACGCTAACAACGGAACACCACGATATTACTTGACGCTGACAACGGAACACTACGATATTACTTGACGCTAACAACGGAACACCACGATATTACTTGACGGTAACAACGGAACACCACGATATTACTTGACGCTAACAACGGAACACCACGATATTACTTGACGCTGACAACGGAACACTACGATATTATTTGACGCTAACAACGGAACACCACGATATTACTTGACGGTAACAACGGAACACCACGATATTACTTGACGGTAACAACGGAACACCACGATATTACTTGACGCTAACAACGGAACACCACGATATTACTTGACGCTAACAACGGAACACCACGATATTACTTGACGCTAACAACGGAACACTACGATATTACTTGACGCTGACAACGGAACACCACGATATTACTTGACGCTAACAACGGAACACCACGATATTACTTGACGCTAACAACGGAACACCACGATATTACTTGACGCTAACAACGGAACACCACGATATTACTTGACGCTAACAACGGAACACCACGATATTACTTGACGCTAACAACGGAACACCACGATATTACTTGACGCTAACAACGGAACACCACGATATTATTTGACGCTAACAACGGAACACTACGATATTACTTGACGCTAACAACGGAACACCACGATATTACTTGACGCTAACAACAGAACACTACGATATTACTTGACGCTAACAACGGAACACTACGATATTACTTGACGCTAACAACGGAACACTACGATATTACTTGACGCTAACAACGGAACACCACGATATTACTTGACGCTAACAACGGAACACCACGATATTACTTGACGCTAACAACGGAACACTACGATATTACTTGACGCTAACAACGGAACACTACGATATTACTTGACGCTAACAACGGAACACCACGATATTACTTGACGCTAACAACGGAACACCACGATATTACTTGACGCTAACAACGGAACACCACGATATTACTTGACGCTAACAACAGAACACTACGATATTACTTGACGCTAACAACGGAACACTACGATATTACTTGACGCTAACAACGGAACACTACGATATTACTTGACGATATTATTTGAAGTTAAACACATATTACCTCCCTGACGCTAACAACTGGACGCTACGATTTTACTTGACGCGAGAGTGAAGATTAACGCATTTTAATCTCCACAGAAGGGGGAATAGCGGTGAAAAGGGCGATGTAACGATGACAAATGGTAAAATTGAACCTTTTTAACTGCGGGCTTTTTATGTAGCGGTCACTTTTTTTGGCCTTGAGCTGCCGCCCTCGCTGTAAAAATAAGTATTCTCCGTAGCGGGAAAATAGAACACTTCAATATTACATGGTGAAGTGGACTGTAATGCATAATACTGGTGATGAGTAATGTAATGATAATAATGAGAAGGAAAGGAATGATGTCTCCGTAGCAGGAAAATAGAACACATCAATATTACATGGTGAAGTAGACAGCAGTGCATAGTAATGGTGGTGGGAGAGTAATATAAGGATAATGAGAAGGAATATAATGATGCCAGATGATAAATGAATGACGATGATAACTTGACGCTGATAATTATGTTACGTGTGTAGATCGCACCAATTTCGTTAGAGTGGCAATTGAAAGTAAATTTATGATGTAAAAAGATTAAATTATTATCATGTACTCGAACTGATGGTGAATTCGAATACAGATCACTTCGACCCCATTAGGTTAGGTTAGGTTAGGTTAGCAGCGAAAAAACAACAGAAACAAAATTCGGATATTATGAAACGCAGTAGAAAAAGAAAGGTTGCGATTTGCAGTAATAAACGATGGAATAATGATGGTAATCTTGTTATTAAAAAACGATAATAGTGACAGAACTGAACACACACACACACACACACACACATACACATACATACACACACTGGGACAACTCAACAGCGATATTACATGACCGGGCGTGTAAACTTAGCATACAACAATAAAATAAGTCAAGTAATTATAAAAGCGGTAATAGAAAACGGTAATGATAATATTGCTTCTCGCACACTGTCTGAGGCACGCAAGACCGGCCAGAAAACTCATCGCTTATAATAGTAACGTAAGGAGTGATTGACGCCGCAGTGTTGTCAGATTGTCGTACTCAGCCTCCTATGATTGCTGATTTCCGACCCCAAAACTGCCTGCTCGACCCCAATAACTCCCTTCATATATAGTGATCGTAAAAATGGTTAATTATTGGTGTTTTTTGTCAATAGCCATGGCTCAGAAACCGGTAAATACGAGGCTATGAGTACGATAATCTGGCAACGGTGATTGACTCAGTATAAAACAAATCAAGGTGACGTAGCGGCACGATAATGTAAGGTAATTAACGACGGCAAAATGTGAAATCATAACATATGGCACAAATTACCCCAATATTGAAGACCCTTTGTTTCCGTGAGAGCAAGAATTCAGGTTTGCGATGTTGTTTGGTCCGAAGCTAATTTTAGAGCGTGATAATGATGACTAGACACAGAATATGGATGATAATTAACGACGGTAAAATGTAAAATCATAACATATGGCACAAATTACCTCACTATTGAAGACCCTTTGTTTCCGTGAGAGCAAGAATTCAGGTTTGCGATATCGTTTGGTCCGAAGCCAATTTTAGAGCATGATAATGATGACAAGAAACAGAATATGGATGATGAGAGGTAGATAAAAACGTGACAATATTAACGCGCATTGCTTTAGTGAATGGGAGATATCGTTAATGTGGTGTTATTAGCTGTAGGGATGGAATTATGGGCATGTTAATGATAACAGTTTGAAGGAGATAAAAATACTAAATGACACACACACACACACACACACACACACACACACACACACACAGACACACACACACACACACACACACACACACACACACACACACACACACACACACACACACACACACACACACACACACACACACACACACACATACACACACAACACACACACAGACCCTTCCCCTGCCACAACACACACACACACACACACACACACACACACACACACACACACACACACACACACACAACTCATACACACAAACACCCACACTCTCTCCCCTTCCCTTCGCACACACACACACACACACACACACACACACACACACACACACACACTCATCGTCTCCATACAGCAAGAACCCAACACTGTGATATTATTAGACTCTGTAAAAAAAAAAAAAAAAACTTTAGTGTATAAAAATGATAATAAAAGACAAAACAACACGAGAAAAGCTAATATACGATGATAAAATGCAAAAACGGCTATAATGTAAAGCCAAAATTATGATACAGTAGAACATAATGGAGTCTTCACGCGTCGACAAGCCAATAGCGTGGAGGGGACAATACACGGAAAGCCTTCATCTGCCCTCGCCACACAAAGGACGGCATTGAGCGGCCACTCTTTCCCGCTGCCTACAAAAGGTGGTTTATTTAATTCATAAAGTCACGTTCCGGATAAGAGTCACACTGTAATTTTATTCCATTAGTTTTTAATTTTCTTCCTTCCCTTTTGGAGTTGGGTTATGCGAATGGAGGGTAAGACTTTGCACATGAGTTTTTTTGGTTGTAGTTATTTTTTTTCTTTGTTCAACGTGTGTGTGGGAAGCCATGAACAGTGTATTTTTTTACGTAACAGTTTTATGCAATACTTTATTATCACTCTTACTATTATTGCTATTATTATTACTACTATTACCTCCGCAAACGATGGGGTGATGTTTTCGACGCTATTTTTTGTCATTTAGTGTGTGTGTGTGTGTGTGTGTGTGTGTGTGTGTGTGTGTGTGTGTGTGTGTGTGTGTGTGTGTGTGTTATGTAACCTACTGAAGAATGCGACCTATCCTCACACAACTCTGTATTCTTTTTAATCTCCGGAAGGTCAGCTGCGCACGTAATGGTATCGAGGCGAGGGAAGGAGTGAGTGATTTCGGCGATGGATTTTCAGTATCATTTTCTTCTTCTAATCAACACAAAAGTAAGCAATAACGCGGGAACAAGGGCAGCATCATGTCATAGTGAGAGTTATTTTTATCTTCTTTAGAGAGGAAAATGATGATGATGGTGATGATGGTGATGATGATGATGTTATTGTTGTAGTCATCGTTGTTCTTTTTAATGGTGAATATGATGATACTAATGTTAATGAGAGGGGGATACTTATGAAGATGGTAATGATGATGATGATGATTAGGAGGAGGAGGAGAAAGAGGAGAAGAAGAGTGGATGAGGAGGATGAAGATGAGGATGAGGGAGAAAACTAGGAAAAGGAAAGAGTGGAGGAGGAGAATTGAGAGCAGGAGGAGAGGAAACAAGGGGAGGAAGAGGAGGAGGAGAAAGAGGAGAAAGAGAGAGAGAGGATGAGGATTATGAAGATGAGGATGAGGGGGAACACTAGGAAAAGGAAAGAGTGGAGAAGGAGAATTGAGAGCATGAGGAGAGGGAGCAGAGGGAGGAAGAGGAGGAGGAGAAAGAGGAGAAGGAGATGGAGGATAAGGATAACGATGACGATGAAGAGGAAGAGTAGGAAAAGGAGCGGGCGGAGAAGGAGAACTAAGAGAGGAGGAGGAGAATAAAAAGGAAGAAGAGGAAGGGAGAGCAAGAGGAGAAGAAGAGGAGGAGGAGTAAGAGTAAAAGATGAAGAAGAAGGATAAGCATAATAATCATAATAAAAAAAAATCAGAGAGAAAACGACAATAACACACATGAAAACGATACAGGGGATGAAAACGACACCAACAAAGCTAACCAACCGTACCTGTGACTCTTTAAAAGGACGCAACACCGAACTCGGAACCCTTCGCTCACATCATTTCTCTTTCATGAATATAGGGGAAGGGAAAGGTTGTATCACCCTCATTCACCTTACGCAGCAAAGTATCAACACTCATTAATTAATACCAAAGTCGTATGTTCAGGTAAATGGTCGTTCCCCTCCTGCAAATATTTACCGGAGTAGCAGCAGCAGCAGTATCCGTAGCAGTGGTGGTAGCAGTAGTAGTAGTAGTAGTAGTAGAAGTAGAAGTAGTAGTAGTACCCGGCGTAATGGCAATGATGACACCCCGGCTACTACTACTACTGCTACTACTACTACTACTACTACGAGGTTAAGAAGGAGGAGGAGGAGGAGAACAGAAAGAAGGGAAGGAGGAGCAATTACAGAAAGCCAGAACGAAGAAAAGTAGATGGAGAAGGAGGAGGAGGAGGAAAAGTAGAAGGTAGAGAAGGGAAAGGACGAGGGGAGCGGAAGAGTTGACGAAAACCAGACAGAAGAAGAAGAAGCGGAGGAGAACGAGAAATTGAAAGAAGGGGAGAAGGAGAAAGTACATAAAACCAAGAACACAAAGAGAAAGAAAAGAAAAAGGAGAAAGACGAGGAGGAGGAAAAGGAGGAGAAGGAAGAGGAGGAGGAATACAGAAAACCAG
The DNA here is from genome assembly GCF_024679095.1 of Eriocheir sinensis. Taxonomy (NCBI): domain Eukaryota; kingdom Metazoa; phylum Arthropoda; class Malacostraca; order Decapoda; family Varunidae; genus Eriocheir; species Eriocheir sinensis. The sequence goes on along the minus strand of NC_066562.1, from coordinate 3,028,006 downwards.
AATGAAGAGTTAAGAAGGAAGAGGAAAGGAGAAAGTAAGTTAGGGAGGAAGAAAGGAATGGGAAAGGAAAAAGGAAGGAAGGATAGAAGGAAGGAAGGAAAGAAATAAGGAAGAAGGGAAGGAAGGAAGGGAAGTAAAATAAAAAAAAGATAAACTAAAGAAAAAAAAGCACTAAATGAGATAAAAAAAAAGAAATATAGAAGAGAAAAGGATGTCGAGAGGGAATGAAAGGAGAGAGAGAGAATAGACAGGAGGTAAAAGAGAGGAGAGAAGAGGGGAGAGGAGAGTAGAAGGGTTGGAGGCAATACTCTTCAAAGTGGAGAGAAAAGGGAGGAGAGAGAAATGGGTGTGGAGGTAATGGTCATCTAAATATACGAGTTCTGATCCCTTTCCTCCTCCTCCTCCTCCTCCTCCTCCTCCTCCTCCTCCTTCCCTTTACTCCTTTTTCATCTCTTCCTTTCCTTCCTACTTGTATTTTCTTCCTCTCCGTTCCATCTCTCTCTCTCTCTCTCTCTCTCGTTTCTTCATTTCTTTCTCTCGTTCTCTCTCCATCCGTTCTCTCTTTTCGTTCTTTTTTTCTTTCTTTCTCGCATATTTTCCTTTTCTTCCGTTTTCTCTCCCTTCCCTTTCTTCCCATTCTCTAAATTTTCCTTCTCTCCTCCCTTTCCCTTCTTTACATTTTCTACTTTTCCTTCCCTCTTCATATATTCCTTTTTCCATATTTACTACATCTCCTTTTCCTCATTTTCCTTTCCTCTCATTCTTTTACCTTTTCCTTTTCTATATGTTCCCTTTTTGTCCCATTTTCTAGCTATCCCTTTCCTCATTTTCCTTTCCACTTGTTTCCTTTTCCTTCTCCATTTCCTTTCCTCCCACTTTCCCTTCCTTCTCTCCACCCAATCCTACATTTTCCGGGTTCGCTTCCTTCCCTCTCCGCCTCTCTTTACCATTTATTCCCTTCCCTTCATCACCTACTCCTAATGCTCCCTCCCTCCCTCCTTACCTACCTACCTTACCCTCCCCTCCTCTCCCTCCCTCCCTCTCCTCACAAAAACTCCCCCTCTGATGTATAATTCTAGTTCCCTCTCCAATAAGAATGGTTGTCAAAACGTATATAGCTTCTCTCCCTCTCTCCCTCTCTCCCTTCCTCTCCCTCTCTCTCCGCGTCAGACTAGCAGCGCTCCGTATCACCAATCCGCTCATTAATACCGAAAAAGGACGATGATTACTGAAGAAAAAAAGGAGGAAGAAGTGGAAAGGTTTTGTGCCGAAGATTTCACTCGTACGGTAAATCATTGGAAAGGTTGAGGAAAAAATATCTGGAAATTACGAAGAGAGAGGAAGGGAGAGAGAGAGAGAGAGAGAGAGAGAGAGAGAGAGAGAGAGAGAGAGAGAGAGAGAGAGAGAGAGAGAGAGAGAGAGAGAGAGAGAGAGAGAGAGAGAGAGAGAGAGAGAGAGAGAGAGAGAGAGAGAGAGAGAGAGAGAGAGAAATGCCGTCATCATCATTAAAGCTTGAAAAATTTGGCGATAATTTCTCCGGCAATTATCGTTATGCTCAACATGTCTGACTTCCCGTTTTCTACAGACGAGGCGCCCCTACACTCACCTCCGACACCTGACGCCTCCTACCCTCCTCCTCCTCCTCTTCCTCTTCCTCCTCCTCTTCCTCCTCCTCTTCCTCTTCCTCTTCCTCCTCCTCCTTTTTCTCCTTAATATTGTTGTCTTGGTTTCCCGTTCGTCCATCTCCTTCCCTTCTTTTTTATTCTGGTTTTCTGTATTCTTCCTCCTCCTTTCTTCATTATTTCCTTCCTTTCTTTATCCTTCTTTTCTTACCTCTCCCTTCCTCCCTTCCCTTAAACTTCTTACTTTCTTTTTTTATTCTTTTTTTCCTTCCTTCCTTCTTCTCTTACCTAATTTATCCCTTCCTTCTTCTCTATTTTCCATACTTATTTCCTTTTCCTCTTCCTCCTCATCTTTCTTTGCTTTTTCTTCCATTCCTTAACAAACCATATCTCTCTCTCTCTCTCTCTCTCTCTCTCTCTCTCTCTCTTTCTATATTGTTCCATTATTCAGTATTTCCTCTTCCACTTTCCTCGTTCCTTCCTTTTTCTTCCTTTCACACCAAAAAAATATTCACTTTCTCCTGTTTTTCTCTTCCATCTCTCTTATTTTCATCCTTTTCTTTCGCATTGCTTATTTTTTCTTTTTGTTTTGTTTTGTTTCCTCCAGGATGAGCTTGACAGACTATATGATTGGGTGGGGAAGTGGCAGATGGAATTCAATGTCGGCAAGTGTAGCATTCTGAGTGTAGGTAGGAATAATCCCTCACACAATTACTCCCTAAATGGCACTCCTCTAAGCAGGTCTGGGCGTGAGAGAGACTTAGGAGTACTAGTGAGCGCTGGCCTCCGTCCTAGGGCTCAATGCATTCAGGCTAAAAATCGGGCAAACAGAGTACTTGGTTTCATCTCAAGGAGCGTAAGCAATAGGAGCGCTGAAGTCATCCTCAAACTTTACTTAGCACTAGTTAGACCTCATCTCGATTATGCAATTCAGTTCTGGTCCCCCTACTATAGAATGGATATCAAGATGTTAGAATCTGTACAGAGGAGGATGACAAAGATGATTCAGGGGGTGAGAAACTTGCCTTATGAAAACAGGCTGAAGCATTTAAATCTACACTCTCTAGAAAGGCGAAGGTTGCGAGGAGACTTGATCGAAGTCTATAAATGGATGAAGGGCTTTAACAAAGGGGATGTCAATAAGATTTTGATTGTAAAAGAGCCAGGTAGGACGCGTAGCAATGGTTTCAAGTTAGACAAATTCAGATTCAACAAAGACATAGGCAAGAATTGGTTCATCAATAGAGTGGTAGATGAATGGAACAGGCTTGGGAGCCATGTTTTGGACGCCAACACCATAGATACATTCAAGAAGAGGTTAGATAAAGCCATGGATGGTGAGGTAAGGTGGGGTTGAGTGTACAGGAGCTGCCTTATATAGGCCAACCGGCCTCTTGCAGACTCCTTACGTTCTTATGTTCATTTTCTTTCTCATCACAATATTATTTTTTTTTACTCTTCCCTTCTTTTTTCTTTTCTTTTCTTTTCGTTTCGTTTCGTTTCGTTTCGTTTCGTTTCGTTTCGTTTCGTTTCGTTTCGTTTCGTTTCGTTTCGTTTCGTTTCGTTTCGTTTCGTTTCGTTTCGTTTCGTTCCGTTCCGTTCCGTTCCTTTCCTTTCCTTTCCTTTCCTTTCCTTTCCTTTCCTTTCCTTTCCTTTCCTTTCCTTTCCTTCTCTTCTCTTCTCTTCTCTTCTCCTCCTTTCCCTTCCCTTCCCTTCCCTTCCCTTCCCTTCCCTTCCGTTCCCTTCTCTTCCGTTCCCTTCTCTTCCCTTCTCTTTCCCTTTCTCTTCTTCTCTCCGTCATTATATTTTCCCTTCCACCTCTTCCTTCCCTTCTACGTACATCCATTCTTTCCCTCTCCTCTCCCTAAGCAATCTTTGTTTTTTCCTCTCTCTCTCTCTCTCTCTCTCTCTCTCTCTCTCTCTCTCTCTCTCTCCTTAACCCGACCCCTTTCCTCCTTCCTTTCCTTTCCTCTCCCAAAACACGTCAACAAGAAATGAAAATTCTAGGAAATATTTGAAAATCTCGAGACTGTAATGACCAGGACCGGGGAGAGAGAGAGAGAGAGAGAGAGAGAGAGAGAGAGAGAGAGAGAGAGAGAGAGAGAGAGAGAGAGAGAGAGAGAGAGAACGTGACCCGGATAATATAAGCTTCCACACTCAGTCCCGGTGAAGACGTTCGTTAACTCCGGGTTGCATTCAAGTTTTTCCTTCACCTCTCTCTCTCTCTCTCTCTCTCTCTCTCTCTCTCTCTCTCTCTCTCTCTCTCTCTCTCTCTCTCTCTCTCTCTCTCTCTCTCTCTCTCTCTCTCTCTCTCTCTCTCTCTCTCTCTCTTCTTGTCCCCTTGAAAGCATGAAGTAAAAACAAAAAAACAAAAACACTGAGCAAACAAACAAAAAAACAAGAAAAAAAACACGCAAATGCAACAGCAACATGACAGGGAATGGAGAAAAAAAGAAAAGAAAAGAAGAAAAGAAAGAAAAAGTTGAAAAAAATATGAAAAATAGTTACCAAAAAAAGGAATAGTCTTGTTTCCGGGTTGTGTACAGGAGGCGGACGTCCGGGTTACATAGTGGAGAATCGTTTGTTTGTGCATTTCTTTCGCTGTTTGTTCGTCGGTTTGTTTCCCGGGATGTACAAAGAGGGGAGAGGACAGCAAGTGGCCCGGGGCAGAGAGGGGAGAGAGAGAGAAAGGGGGAGAGAGAGGAGGAGGAGGAAGAGGGGAGGGGAAGATGAAACGAGTAAAGGAAAGGAGAGAAAAAAGCAATGCGATGGAGTAGAAAAGAGAAAAATATATAATGAAGAAGAGTAGGGAGAGAGAGGGAAAGAGAAAGAAGGAAGATAAAGAGGGGAGAGGAAGATAATACGAGAGGAGAGGAAAGAAGATGGAAAGGAGAGGAAAGGAAAAGAAAAAAAGAATGCGATGCGAATGAAAGAAAATATATATAATGAAGAAGAGGGAAAGAAAGAGGGGGAGGAATTTGAAACGAGAGGAAATGAAATGAAATGAATGGAGAGGAAGGGAAAGGAAGGGAGAATAAAGAAGAGAAAAATCGTGATGTGGAGGAAAGAAAATATATAATGAAGAAGAGAGGGAGAGAGAGAAGAAAGAAAGAGGAGGGAGGAAGATGAAACGAGAGAGAAAAGGAAAGGAGAGGAAAGGAATGAAAAGAAAAAGAAAAAGGAATGGAATGGAAAAAGGAAAGAAAATACATAATGAAATAGAAAAGGGAAAAGAGATAAGAAAGAGGAAGAGGGGAGAGGAAGATGAAGCGAGAGGAGAGGAAAGGAGAGGAAAGGAGAATAGACCAAAAGGAGGGGAAGAAGAACAACGCGAAGGAAGGAAAGAAAATACATAAAAAAGAAGAGAGAGGAGAGAGGAAGAGGGGAAGAGGGGGAGGAAAAGGGGAAAGGAGAGGAAAGAAGGATAGAGGAAAAGAAGGAAAAAGGAATGCAATACAAGGAAATGAAAATACTTGATGAAGGAAAGGTGTGGAGAGGAAAAGAGGAGAAGAGGAAAAGATAGGTAAAGAGGAAAGGGGGATGGAACAAAAAAAACAATGCAATGGGGAGCAAAGGAGAAATTATATAATGAAAAAGGAGAAAAGATAATAGGAAAGAGGAAAGAGAGAAAAGGAGAGGGGATGGGAGAACAAGGATGAGGAAGGAAACGGAATGAAATGGGGAAGGAAGGAGGAAGGAAAGAATAAAGGAGAGGAGACTGGAAACATAATAAAGGAGAAAGAGATAAGGAGAGAGGAGGAGAGAAAGGAAAGAAAAAAATATCATAGAAAATACTGAAGAAAAAGAAAGGAATAGAAAAAAAAAGATAAAAAGGTGGAAAGAATAAAGGAGAGGAGAGGGAAGAAGATAAGAGTTGAAAAATAGATAAGAAGAGAAGGGAGAAAAAAAATATAACAGCAAAGGGAAAAGAAAGGAAAAGAAACAAGTAGTAAGGTAAGATATAAGGAAAAAAAAGAAGAGAGAAATGAAAGAGAAGATGAGAGAAAAAGAACAAATGAAACGAGGGAAGCGAGAAAATAGAAGTGGAGGAGAATGATTAGGATGAGGATGAGGAGGAGGAGAGGGAGAAGGAGATTGAGACGAAACAGGGAAAAACAAAGCCAGAGGAACAATAAGAAGAGGGAAGAAGGGAAGCAGGAGGAGGAGGAGGAGGAGGAGGAGGAGGAGGAGGAGAAATTTCAAGAGAGAGAGCAGAGAGAGAGAGAGAGAGAGAGAGAGAGAGAGAGAGAGAGAGAGAGAGAGAGAGAGAGAGAGAGAGAGAGAGAGAGAGAGAGAGAGAGAGAGAGAGAGAGAGAGAGAGAGAGAGAGAGAGAGAGAGAGAGAGAGAGAGAGAGAGAGAGAGAGAGAGAGAGAGCGACCGAGAGCGAGAGCGAGAGCGATAGAGAGAGAGAGAGAGAGAGAGAGAGAGAGAGAGAGAGAGAGAGAGAGAGAGAGAGAGAGAGAGAGAGAGAGAGAGAGCAGACAGTCCCTTCTCGTCACCAACAAGTTTTGCGCATCACGATTGTAGATTCGAATCAGCGCTTAAAGGCCTTCTATTTCGGTGGTGAATTTCTCTCTCTCTTTCTCTCTCTTTCTCTTTCTCTCTCTCTCTCTCTCTCTCTCTCTCTCTCTCTCTCTCATTAATTTTGTCTATATTTATCTATCTATCACGGAAACGCCCCATTAGGAAGGCAAATCTCTCTCTCTCTCTCTCTCTCTCTCTCTCTCTCTCTCAATTACTCGTTCGTTCTCTCCCCTCCCTGACGCGGCGTGAAGATCCACTTTTTGGGGGTGGAATACATCTCGGCTCCGCGCTAATCCACTTACTATTAACCCATTCTGGCACTAACGTCATCAGCGGGCGAGGATAAAATGTCGGGAAGCTCAGATGTAATATAGGTGCAATTACGTCCAACACACATGTCCTAGTCTGCCTTACATATCCCTCCTGCTCTCCTCACCTGAAGTATACGTAGTAGTGGTAGTGGTTATAGTAGTAGTGGTTATAGTAGTAGTAGTAGTAGTAGTAGTAGTAGTAGTAGTTTGAATATGATTTGTTCTACTTCCTCTTTTTATCTCTATTTTTCCAACCCTTCTGTTTTTTTGTGTTGCTGTGTTATTTGTGTGTTTGTAGGTGTGTTTGTGTGTTTGTGTGTGTGTGTGTGTGTGTGTGTGTGTGTGTGTGTGTGTGTGTGTGTGTGTGTGTGTGTATCTGCCTGTCTGTGTCTGTCTGCTGCTCTGTCTGTCTCTCTGTCTGTATGTCTGTCTGTCCGTCTGTCTGTCTCTCTTTCTCTCTCTGTCTCTGTCTCTCTCTTTCTCTCTCTCTCTCGCCTTTCACCGGCCATATAAGTCAATTACAGCGAATTATTGTGATAAATATAATTCCTCCTCCATTACCTCTTTCACTCCCTCCTTCTCTCCAATTACCTTCTTTCCTCTCTCTCCTTTCTTTCTCCTTTTTTCCCTTCCTTTTGCGTCACTTTCCACACTTTTATATTTACATTTGATATTTTTTTCATCTCTCCTTCCCTCCTTTCTTCTTTTCCTGCCTTGCTCCTAACGTAATTTTCTTCTCTTTGTCTGCTCTTACTTCCCTCTTTTCCTCTGCATTTCTTTCCTTTTTCTCCTGGTCATTGGTTGCTGTAGGTTTTCGATATATAGTTTCCCTCTCCACTTTTCTCTCTCCTTCTTTACCGCACTCCTTCCTTTCCTTCCTCCTTTCCATCCTCCTTCCTTTCCTTCCTCCTTCCTTTTCCTTTTACCTCTATTCTTTTTTTCTTTTCTGCTCCATTCTCCTTCTTATACTATTGGTTATTATATATTTTGCATAAGGATTCAAGGTCATATTTTCTTCCCATCTCCCTCTACTTCACCCCCTTTTACCTCTCCCAATATTCTTTCCCGAGAACGAGCACGATTTCAATGTACTGATATAATATGCTGAGTACTGAACTATTGAAAAGTCTTAATTAATCGTATTGACTTAGATGAATTTTCCATGGCTGTAGTGTTTGGCAGCGAATGAATTTTAAGTTGTTAAGTTGCACAGTTCCAGTAACAACCTACCGAATTATGGACGCAGACTTAAGATTGTTACTAATGGAGCCTATTCGAACTATACTCTCCATTGGCCCTTCAGATTGCAACCTTATTTCCGTGTTTTGTTTTAATGCTTATATACGGCCTCTGAACCCACCGAAGATGCAGTGGTTTTGGTATCCTGCTTCAGGTCGGTGGAATAATTTGAAGTGCACATTTTGGATTTCTCGAGGAATGCCCACTACCTTAACATCGCTAACGTAGAGGTGCAGTGTGGTTTGTTCATCTATGTAACTCTCTCTCTCTCTCTCTCTTTCATCCGGCTTTTAATCTAATTCTTTTTTCTTTCCTTTTTTTCGTTTTCTCTACCTTCTTTTCCTTTTCTTTTCTTTCTCTACTACTACTACTACTACTACTACTACTACTACTACTACTACTACTACTACTACTACTACTACTACTTTTAATCTAATTTTTTTCTTTCCTTTTTCTCGTTTTCTCTACCTTCTTTTCCTTTTCTTTTCTTTCTCTACTACTACTACTACTACTACTACTACTACTACTGCTACTACTACTACTACTACAATGATGTCAACAATCTCTCTCTCTCTCTCTCTCTCTCTCTCTCTCTCTCTCTGTTGATTCACTGCTTTCCTCCATCAAGTTCTGCATATCTCTGGCGTATTATTTATTCTCTATCTTCTTATTTGCGTTTCTCTGATGACCTTTAATTGGCTGCCTTAATGGATGGCCCACGCCCCTTGTGCTCCCGCCCGGCCACGTGATTGGTTGCAGCTCCACGGCCGCCTTTCATTGGTGCTCGGTTGGTGTTAGCGGCGGGACTATATATCAGTGCAAAGTTAATCAGCACAATGTACTTATGATATATGCAACCACATTTTAGCGTGGTTGTGCGAGTCTATGAAATGATTTATCGTGTGAGCATTGTTAATGGGGTACAAATATGGCGGCTTAATGGCAGTAATTCGTTAACTCATTAAACGTAAACTGTTATTTATTTATGAGCGTCACTATTGAGTGGCGTCCTTTTGTTTTAATTATTATAAAAAAATAGGCGATAACAACTAAAAAAATAACATAAAACACAATTACTTGCTCATCCATAATAGTATAACATTCGATAATAGTTTAATATCATACCATTTATCCTAATAGCTGGGTACTACTGTCAATAATATTCGAATGCTTATAATAAAGAAATCGATAACTTATGCCATTGCTCTATTACTAATGAATAAAGTATAACGCATATGAAGTACTACTATTTGCCCCTAGACAGTAGTTCATATGTACAGTCCCTTATGTCTGCTCCCTTGACTAAATCGAGGCCTTTATTTTTTTAGCACTTGTCCCCTACCATTGTATCTTTTTAGTTTCCTGGTGCTACTTACACATGTATCCTTAGTTGTATAATCACACTATGTATTGCCTGGGGGTTGGGATGGCATGTTCCTCCCTTCTCCTTTGTTGTTTACTTGCAACAATAAACTATCAATCAATACAATGAACCTCTTCAAACACATTCAACAAAACACTAAGGTCGGTATTGTTAAACGCTCCCGCCTCTCACTTCAACTATTTATAAAGGCAAAAAAGGAGATCAATCGGGTTCTGATGAGTATTTTTTGAGGTTCATGGTAGAGAGGAAGGGTCAAACTACCACCAGGGTCATAAAACTATCCCAGGAAATGCCTCAAACTCCTACGAAAGCCTTGTCAAATTGTGTGTCTGGGCCCCGAAATCTTCAGTAATACGACCCTAAATATTGACAGGTATGACGTTACTAAGGGTCATATTCTTAAAATATTTCGATGCCCAAGCACACATTTGACAAGGCTTTCGTAGGTGTTCAGGGCATTTCCAGAGGTAGTTTTGTGACCCTGGTGGTAGTCTGACCCTTCTTCTGTACCATGAACCTAAAGAAAAGCACATTAGAACCCGATTGATCCTCTCTTTGACCTTAGGAGACAGGCGATGTGAGAAGAGGAAATGTCTGATAATAGCGTCCAAGGCATCGACACATTCTCCGCAAGTGAAATGTGATTGAAAGTCTCCGCAGAGTTTCGAGCGTAATGGTCACGCCGAAATGTTGCAATGTTGCTGCTTATTATGTGGTTGAAAGAGAGTGAGTGAGTGAGTGAGTGAGTGCTTGAGTGAGTGAGTGAGTGAGTGAGTGAGTGAGTGAGTGAGTGAGTGAGTGAGTGAGTGAGTGAGTGAGTGAGTGAGAGCGAGAGTGAGAGTGAGTGTGAATGTGTGTGGATGAATGAATTAATGAAGAGGTGATGATTAATGATGATAATGGATGCTGCTGCTAATTAGGAGGAAGAGAAGGAGGAGGAGGAGGACAAGGAAAGGGAAGAAGGAGAGGAGGATAAAGGGAAACACTGCAGTACTGGTCATGAAAACATATCAAAGGCGGTGGTGATACTGACGATGACGAAGATTATATTATGAATAGGATGATTAAGATAACGATATTAATGACGACTAAATTGGCTACGGTGGGTTTAAGGGAGTGATTAACGATGCCTATGGTGACGGTGCTCATGGTGTCGAGGGTGTGAAGAAATGGGTGATGATGGTAATGGTGATAGTTTTTTTTTTTTACAACAAAGGAGACAGTTGAATGGCACAAAAAAAAGAAACTAATAAAAAAAGCCCGCTACTCGCTGCTCCTAAAAAGAATCCAAAGAGGTGGCCGTAAGAGAGGTCAATTTCGGGAGGAGAGGTGTCCAGATATGATGGAGGTTGAAGAAAAATATTGTTAGTGATGAGAATAGTGACGAGGATACTAATGGTGGTAATGGTGACTTAGATAGCGATGATCGAGGTGGTGATGGTGATTGAAATAGTTGATATAGAGAGTCTAAATATTTCAAAACATTTCCATAGAGACATCCACCTTCCTTTACAACAAACACCAACCACATGACGTCCTTTTAATAATAAGATCAAAGGTAAGAACACATATAAGAAAAAGACCTTTACGCATACATACCAATATAGCCAAGAATGTAAAGATACGAATACAAATACAACACATAGATAAATACAAACATACATGCATACATATAAACATACATAGATACATACATAAGCATACATACCACTTGTTGTTAGCAGTTTCCCAGGAGACGTACCTGTGGAGGATATTAGGTTATTAGTATACACACACACACACACACACACACACACACACACACACACACACACACACACACACACACACACACTCACACTCCCCCCCTCCCCCCCCACACACACACGGCGGCAACACAAAGGAAGCAGTATCGTGGTTTTAATTCGCATCACAATAACAACTATTTGTATCGCTACTGCGGCAACAACAACAAAAACAACAACAACGACGACGACGCAGTTGACACATACACACAAAAGAATCGTCGCTCAACAGACTTAGTGACGCAGCAAAATGGTATTCGGTGTGTGGTGACCTTAATAATGACAATGTTACAACTAATACTGATGCTAATATTTATACTAGCAATATAAACAGCGATAATAAAGCAGAAATGAAGATGAACAAAAAGAAGAAGAAGAAGAAAATAAGAAGAAAAAGAAGAAGATGAAGAAAAATGAATATGAAGATAGAAAAAGAGATACAGCAAAAAATAAAACAACAGCAACAAAGCAACAGGAGGAAAAATTACAACCATAACACAACAAACAACTGCTACTAGTATTTTTTCTATTACCACCTCTACTACTACTACTACAACTACTACTACTTTTACCACCACAACTACTACTACTACTACAACAACTACTACTACTACTACTACTACTACTACTACTACTACTACTACTAAAACTGATAAAAAGATAATAATTAAGACCATGATGCTAATAATGGTAGTTTGCGTTTTTTTCCCATTTGTTTTTCCCTTGTGCTGCTTCCTTTAAAACAATAATGCTAACACTGCCAAAGGTAACGCAGCAGCCTCACTAACACAGGGGCACATTTTCCAGCGTGGTCGCACTAATACATTATCATTAACATTAACAAGAACTGCAGTAAAAAATATAACACTGCCAATAAAGGCTTCATTGAGTCATCGCTATTGAAAATTATGATTATGACATTAATAATAACAGGTATTTTAATGATGCTACTAAAGACTAATTACTACTACTACTACTGCTACATCTACTACTACTACTACATCTACTACTGCTATTACTACTACTACTTAAAAATAATACTAATACTAATAATAACAACAAAGAATAAGGACAAAAACAAAGCCCACAAAAGTCATGCAACGGCGTCATTATCCATTTCTTAGAATTCTGTCTGGAAAACACTTTGAAACAGTTGATGAAAAATTGCGGTTAAGCACCGAGGATATGTGCGAGTGTTTTTTTTTTCTCTCTCTCTCTCTCTCTCTCTCGAATTATAAAAAAAATAAAATATGAAAAATTATATTACACAGAATGGCTAAGACAGGCGGAAAATTGAAACAGGAACAAGTACACAGTATACGAGAGAGAGAGAGAGAGAGAGAGAGAGAGAGAGAGAGAGAGAGAGAGAGAGAGAGAGAGAGAGAGAGAGAGAGAGAGAGAGAGAGAGAGAGAGAGAGAGAGAGAGAGAGAGAGAGAGAGAGAGAGAGAGAGAGAGAGAGAGAGAGAGAGAGAGAGAGAGAGAGAGAGAGAGAGAGAGAGAGAGAGAGAGAGAGAGAGAGAGAGAGAGAGAGAGAGAGAGAGAGAGAGAGAGAGAGAGAGAGAGAGAGACGAATCTTTCACATACAACAGTACCCTTTTTTTCAGCCCCCAATAAATCCACGGGTCTCCCCTTCAGATCGTGACAGAAAACGGAATATGGCAACCCCTTTTCGCCCATTAAGGGACTAGACGCTAATTGCTAACGGCTGAGAAAGAATTATTCACTCCGTATCTCATAATGAACAAAAGAATAAGCCTATCAGACATCCCCGAGAGAGAAAAAGAAGGTGATGGTAGGACTAAGATATAAGATTATTAAGTAGAATTAGCAAGAGAGAGAGAAATGGTGATGTTAGGAGGAAGATATGATGATGAAAAGTAGAATTAGCAAAATGACACCTTAAAATATACTGGTTTGGTATTTATAAGAGGGCGAAAAGGTATTTGTCTAATCTAATCTATTTCTCTTTTTGGCCACTCCTCGGTACTCTGTTCACGGCCAGGAGGTAGCGGGCTTTTTTTTCATTATTATTTTTTTTTTTTACTCCCTTGAAATGTAAAAAAAAAAAAAAAAAAAAATCAGATACGAAATAAGTTGCAAGTGAAAAAAAACAATGTATGATGATGTTGATGTGCATATAAAAAAAAAATCAAGATCTTTTTCCCTTAATGTCAGAGGTTGCTGTGTTCCTGACGACCTTTTGCTCCTCTCGTGTGACGCAGACGAGAGTGGAATATAGTCACATATTTCAAGCTGGTATTTATAAACGCCTTGGCACATCAGTTCGCCTGTTTGAAAAGCCTATTGTAGAAGTTCCTAGGATTTTCATGGACTGTTCTGTGATCCCAGTGATAATTTTACACAACTTCTGCATCTTGAATGGGCTAATGACCCATGAAAACTCAGTTAATTCTCTCTGTGGCCTTGGAAAATAGTCGTAGTGGGAGCCCGATACATTTATTGATATGGAACTTAACCCGTCCGCTGCGATTGGCTCGGATTTGGCTTTCAGTTGTAGCCTAGCAACATACAGCCCCATGTCTTTCTCTGCCTCTGTGGTGGATAGTGGAGTGTTTCCCATGTGGTATTGGTGTGCTGGATATCCCCTCCAAAGGTGCAGGAGTTTACATTTTTCTTCATTGTACACTTTTTGTTCCACTCTTGTAACTTGGTGATGTCTTACTGTAGGAAATCCGCAGTCAAGGGGTCAAGCCCGTATTCTTAAACATTTTGTCACCCAAGCACACATATTTGACAAGGCTTTCGTAGGAGTTTTGACCATTCCAGTGACAGTTTTATGACCCTGATGGTAGTTTGACCCTTTCTCTGTACCATGAACCTAAAACAAAGCACTCATTAAGCCGACTCATCTGCTTTTCGGCCTTTGGAAATAGTTGATGTGAGGGGTGGAAGCGTTTTAGAATACCGAACTTAATCTCGATGTCTCAGGGATGAAATAAAAGGACAGAAGTGTAATTATAGGAAAATATTCACTTCGAGTATGACAGACTGACCTGTGCGCTTTGCTGGGTGGCGGGAACAACAGAGGGACCACTTGATATCAGATAGTTAGATAGACAGATTAATACATAGTAAAATAACCAGACATGAGCCTAAATCCCGATGCCTAAGGGATAAAATAAAACGACACAAGGGCAATTGAGGTAAATGTTCAATTCAAGTGTGCCGGGCCGGCCAATACGCTGTGCTGGGAGGCTGGCAGGGAGGGGACCACCAGGCACCAGATATATAGATAATAGATAGATAGATAGATAGATAGATAATAGATGGAGAGACAGACGCAGACAGACACACAGACACACACACAGACAGACGCAGACAGACGCACACACAGACACCCCCCCAGACACAGAGAAAGCGCCCCTGTTGCATAACCCGCCTCTATGGATATTAATATTAAAACAACAGTGGGACTCCCTGGCCCGGAAAATGCGTTATTTCCGGGCTACGTTTGTGGGTGCGTGCGTGAGGGTGCAGACGCGCGCACGTGTGTGTGTGTGTGTGTGTGTGTGTGTGTGTGTGTGTGTGTGTGTGTGTTTACATTAAAGGGAGGCAGACCGAGGGCTAAAGAAAAAAATATTCCAGCGATCCTAAAAAAGGCGACAGCGGTGGAGGTCCAAAAATCAACACAGCCAGTCCGGCGCGGGAGGCTGAATGTTCCCCGTTTGAAAGAGTTCACGTGATATGGAGGCAGGAAGCAGAAAAAGGCAACACGATTTAGAATTTTACACTTAAAATGACGAAGCAATGGAAATAGTAACATAAATAACTGATTTGCATTTGTAGGAGAGACAACTGAGGCTGAGCTTGAGTTGAGTGCAGCATGGCCGAGGGAGGGACGGAGGCCTTTGGATAGCATGCCGAGAGAAGAACAGATAGCAAGGGAAGCAACACTGAGGGGCATTTTGAGTGGGTAAAGACGATCCGAAAAGAGATATTGGGAACGGCCTTTGTCTACCCTGTTCAGATGAGCTGTACGAGTGGAAACCCAACATTAAATAAAAGTCTGCAGGAGGCCGACAGTCCTGTAAACCTGTAAACCTTTCATCATATTTATTTCTTCCTGTCCTTGGATAAATATTTCTTTTCTGGAAGATATAAATCATATTTCAACTCTCCACATGCCTACTGGCGCCTTCGTGGAGTAGTGTGTCTTACGCCTAGCCACGAGTCAGCTGTCCCGAGTTCGATACCTGCTGGGTAGTTGGCGCACGGCCCATCTGGCTGTTTATTCTCCCTTTCAGGATGGTCGATAAAGGGATACCCGGGGAAACATGCGGCGGGAAATTGTGGTAGCCCGTACGTCACGCCTGCCCTGTGTTCCTGGGTCACGGGTTCCACCACAGGCTCAAGGGCCAGCGATGGAGATGAGTGGTGACGACGTGCAGCTTGCGAGTGATCCCCACTTTATCTTCTTATGAGACTGCTAATCCTGTTTCACGTGTCCGCTACTTTATTTGTTAGTTAATTCTCGCCAAAGTTTGTATAATTCATAATACATATAACTTCAACTCACTGCTACGGATCCCATCACTTAAGCCACACAAGACGGGAACGACTCCGGCGCTGGTGTTAATTTGGGAGGGGGATATATTGGGTGGAGGTGAAACAGGACGCCGAATTTAAAGGATGTGGATAAAGTATAGATTGAACTTTGAAGTTTTCAGTCAATTTCATCGGAAAAGAACACTATTGAGATCGAATCGGGTGTAGTCGTCTGGAAGATTGCGTGTGGCTGATAGGTGGAGAAATTGAGCTCATGAGATATTGAAAGCCACTACATTCTTCCTGCCCCATCCTGTATCGAGGGAAAGGCCACGAACTAACCATAGAGGCTCCGTAGACTTGTGTAGCTCATACTGGGAGTCTCGTCTAACAGGGGACGTTAAAATGAATGACAGAATCATCCGTGGAGGAGTGGACGAAGCGGACTGGAAAAAATATCATGAGTGAATATATAAAAAGAGAAAATTTCGACAATAAAATGGAGCCTTGGGGAACTCTTCTGTTTGAAATAAAGTTTGTGGGGAAGAAAAATGACCGCAAAAAATGTTAGAGAAGGAAAACTTGTGTGTGTGTGTGTGTGTGTGTGTGTGTGAGAGAGAGAGAGAGAGAGAGAGAGAGAGAGAGAGAGAGAGAGAGAGAGAGAGAGAGAGAGAGAGAGAGAGAGAGAGAGAGAGAGAGAGAGAGAGAGAGAGAGAGAGAGAGAGAGAGAGAGAGAGAGAGAGAGAGAGAGAGAGAGAGAGAGAGAGAGAGAGAGAGAGAGAGAGAGAGAGAGAGAGAGAGAGAGAGAGAGAGAGAGAGAGAGAGAGAGAGAGAGAGAGAGAGAGAGCTAGAGAGAGAGAGAGAGAGAGAGAGAGAGAGAGAGAGAGAGAGAGAGAGAGAGAGAGAGAGAGAGAAATTCGAGGAAGAGAAGTTTGTGCGGCAGAGATATCAGATACTTATTCATATCACAGAGCCTTTACATTTTTCCTTATTATCACTTCCCTTATCCGCCATCTCTCTCTCTCTCTCTCTCTCTCTCTCAATCCCTCCCACCATTAACTCCTCCATTCAATCCCCCTCTGAACGTGTCGTAATACAGACCCCATAAATCTCTTTCCTCCAGCCTCCCTCCCTTTCCTCCCTTCCCCTCATCTCTCCCTTCCTTCCTCTTTCCCTCCATATCTCCCTTCCTCTTGCCCACCCTTCCCTTCCCTTCTGTTTTCTCTCCTTTCCTCCCTTTCTCTCATCTCTTCCATTCTCTTTCTTCTCCTTCCTTTCCCTTTTACCTTCTTTCTTTCCTTCCTTTCCATCTCTCCCTTATTTCCTCTTTCCCTTCAACTCTCCCTTAATCTTGCTTACCCTTCCGTTCCCTTCTGTTTTCCCTCCTTTCCATCCTTCCCTTCCATCTTCTCTTCACTCTTTCATCTCATCTTTCCTTCCCTCTTTTCCTCTTTGTTTTCCTTCTTCCCTCTTTCGTTTCTTACCTTCTAACTTTTCTCTCCTCCTTCCTTTTCCTTCTTCCTCCTTTCTCTCTCCCTTCCTTCCACATTTCCCTTTCCCTTTCC
Source organism: Eriocheir sinensis (assembly GCF_024679095.1). NCBI lineage: Eukaryota > Metazoa > Arthropoda > Malacostraca > Decapoda > Varunidae > Eriocheir > Eriocheir sinensis. Next base: position 3,011,069 of record NC_066562.1, on the reverse strand, counting down.
TTCTCTTCTCTTCCTTTCCACTTTTTCTCTCATCTTTCCCTTTCTTCTTCTTTCTTCTTTCTCTCCCTTCCCTTCCCTATTTCCAGATCTCCCTCCCTTCCTCCCTCTTCCCTCCATTCTCTTCTATTTTCCCGTCTAACTCTCTCTTCATCCCTCGCTTCCTTTCTTTTCTCCTCTTCTCCTTCCCTCCCCTTTCCTTTCTCCTTTCTCCTTCTTCCTCTCTCTTTAGTTTTCATTTTCTCATTTCTCTTTATCTCTCTCTTCCTTCTTCTCTCCATCATTCCTCCATCCATTTCATATCTACTCTTCTATCCTATCCTCTTCTGTCTATCCTTATCTATTTTTCTCATCTTTTCTTGCTTCTTTTCATATTGCATTTGCTTCTCTCTTTCCTTCCTTACCTTCCTTCCTTCCTTTCTACACATCATTCTATCTTCTCTTTCTCCTTTCTTCATTTTTTCCTTCCACTACATTCTATTTCCCTTCTTTATTCTTTCACTTACTTTCCTTGCTTCATCTCCATTTCTTCTTCCCTCAAAATCTACTTTCCTATCTCTTTTCCTCCCTTCCATTCACCTTTCCCTTATCCCTTCTCTCGTCTCTCCCTTCCTTCTTCCCTCAGTACCTCCTCTCCTCCCTGTCTTTTCTCCATTTCCTTCCTCCCCTTCCCTCCCTCATATCCTATTCCCTTCTTTCCACCCTTTTCTCCCTCATATATGCTTTCCTCCCTTTCCTCTCTCCTTCTCTCCTCCCTCGTTCCCTCCCTTTCTTTCCTCCATATCTCCCTCGCCTGCCTCCGAGGTTAGCCAACTTTCGGCCCAAAACTCATCAATATTATTCACTCGATTCCCTTTTGTCACCCAGCCAGAAAAGAGAGAGAGAGAGAGAGAGAGAGAGAGAGAGAGAGAGAGAGAGAGAGAGAGAGAGAGAGAGAGAGAGAGAGAGAGAGAGAGAGAGAGAGAGAGAGAGAGAGAGAGAGAGAGAGAAAATGGTAAAAATGATCAAGTTCTTTTTATTTCATCTTTCATTTTACTTTATTGTATTTTACTCTCGATTTTACTTCCTTTAAAATTCTCGACAAACAGTTTCTCCTTCTCCTCTCCCCCCACCCCCTCCTCCTCCTCCTCCTCCTCCTCCTCTCTCTCACATGGAAAGAGTAGGAAGATAAATTACAACAATGTGGAAGTCGACATCTATGGAGGAGGAGGAGGAGGAAGAGGAGGAGGAGGAGGAGGAGGAAGAGGAGGAAGAAGAGGAGAATAACAATGTGAGAAGAATTTTTAAAAGTTGAAAAAGGGAAAATGATGATAATACAAAAAAATAGAGAGAGAGAGAGAGAGAGAGAGAGAGAGAGAGAGAGAGAGAGAGAGAGAGAGAGAGAGAGAGAGAGAGAGAGAGAGAGAGAGAGAGAGAGAGAGAGAGAGAGAGAGAGAGAGAGAGAGAGAGAGAGAGAGAGAGAGAGAGAGAGAGACTGACTCCATTTCAATTTTATGACGACATCTACTCGACAAAAACAAAAGCCGATCGGGAAGGAGGTGTTACGGGGTCAAAAAAGAGCCATAAAACATCCTCCGTAACGTTGAAAATCACACTAAAAACAACGAACAAATGACCTTTATGGCGAGCGTGACCTTGGTGCCTTTTGACCCTTTACGCTCCTTCGTCTCCTCGTCCAATCAGAAAGTTTGTTGTCATTCTGTCGACCAATGAGCAGCGAGAGAAACAATGACGTCATGAAAAGTGCGGAGTTATGGTTCTCTCTCTCTCTCTCTCTCTCTCTCTCTAATTGGTGGTTCGCTTATCAGAAATTTCTTGCCACACCAACTTATTTTTATTGACTTTCTTTTATTTTTATTTTTATTTTTGTGTTGTTAGTGTGTGTGTGTGTGTGTGTGTGTGAGAGAGAGAGAGAGAGAGAGAGAGAGAGAGAGAGAGAGAGAGAGAGAGAGAGAGAGAGAGAGAGAGAGAGAGAGAGAGAGAGAGAGAGAGAGAGAGAGAGAGAGAGAGAGAGAGAGAGAGAGAGAGAGAGAGAGAGAGAGAGAGAGAGAGAGAGAGAGAGAGAGAGAGAGAGAGAGAGAGAGAGAGAGAGAGAGAGAGAGTGTTCCAGCATTACACATTATCCAACACACACACACACACACACACACACACACACACACACACACACACATTAGCGCTGGCAATCAGTTTCGTTTTTCAGTCAAGTTGAAAAATTCTCGTGATCATTTTTTTGATGATATGTAATGAAGAAAAGCGTCCATGATTGTGATGAGCATTGTGTGATTGTGCATGAAAGGGGGAGGGAGGGAGAGAAGGAGGAACGAAGGAAGGGAGGGAGAGAGAAAAGGGGTAAGAGAGGATAAGTGGATGAGGAGAGGCGGGAAAAGGGAAAGAGAAAGAACGGAGGGAAGGGAAGGAAAGAAGAGAGGAAGAGACTGAAGGAAGAGAAAGAAATGCGGAAAGGAGGGAGAAAGGGATAGAAAGAGAAGGAAGGGAAGGGAAGGAGGAAGAAAGGGAGAAAAGATAGAGAAAAGGAATGACAGAAAACAAGATGAGAATTGAGGAGAGAAGAAAGAGAGGGAAAGAGGAAAAGGAATGGAGTAAGGGAAGGGAAGGTAGGGAAAGAGGGAAATGAAAGAGCGGAGGGAAGGAAGGGAAAGAGGAAGTGAGAGAAGGAAAAGAAGGAAAGGAAGGGAAGTGAAGCATAAATAGAAAAGGAAGAGAGGAAAGGAAGGAGGTGAAGGAAGGAAGGTGTATAGCAGGGAGGGAGAAAAGAAAGGCGGGAGAGAGGGTTCGAAAAGGAGAAGAAAAGGATGGGAAGGAAGAAGAGACAAAGGAGAAGAGAGGAAAGGAAGGAAATAGAGAGAACAAGAGAGAGGAAGGTGAATGAGGGGGATAGCAAATGAGGGGAAGAAGGGAACAGAAAAGAAAAGAAATAGATGGGAAGGAAGGGATGGAATGATATGCAAAAGCGAAGGAAAGAGAGAAACGAAAAGATGAAAAAGAGATGGAAAGGATTGTTAATGATACAGAGGATAAGAGATAAAAGAGGAAAAATATAAGGAGAGGAAAAGAAAGGGAGGATGAGAAGAGGAAAAAGGAAGAGAAGAGAATGAAAGAGAAGAGAAGGGAAGGGAATGAAGGAAATATACAGAGAAAAGTAAAAAAAAGGAAAATGAAGGGAAGGAAAAGAAAAAGAAGGGAGAGAAAACGAAAAAAAGGAAAAAAAAGAATTAGATTAAGAGAGAGAGAGAGAGAGAGAGAGAGAGAGAGAGAGAGAGAGAGAGAGAGAGAGAGAGAGAGAGAGAGAGAGAGAGAGAGAGAGAGAGAGAGAGAGAGAGAGAGAGAGAGAGAGAGAGAGAGAGAGAGAGAGAGAGAGAGAGAGAAAGGGTGGGGAATTGAATTAAAAATGTGCCGTGGAATAGGGAATGGAAGAAAAAAATAAAACGATAGGAAGAAAGAGGGAAAGAGAGAGCAAATAAGAATTAAAACAAGGGAAATAGGGGAAGGAGGGGAGGAGAGATGAAAGGGGAATGAGAGAGAGAGAGAGAGAGAGAGAGAGAGAGAGAGAGAGAGAGAGAGAGAGAGAGAGAGAGAGAGAGAGAGAGAGAGAGAGAGAGAGAGAGAGAGAGAGAGAGAGAGAGAGAGAGAGAGAGAGAGAGAGAGAGAGAGAGAGAGAGAGAGAGAGAGAGAGAGAGAGAGAGAGAGAGAGAGAGAGAGAGAGAGAGAGAGAGAGAGAGAGGAGAAATTAAGCGAAAAATGGAAAGGAAGAGAATGAAATGAAGAGAAGGGAAAGGAATGAAGGAGAAAGGGAGAGGAGAAAAAGAATATGAAAAACAGAGAAAGAAAGGAGAGGGAGAGAGAAATTAACCGAAGGATGGAAAGGAAGATAGTGAAGAGAAAGGAAAGGAGAGAGAGGAAAAATAATATGAAGAACAGAGAAAGAAAGGTGAGAAGGGAAAATAAGTTAAGAATGGAAAGGAGAAAGGAAGTAAAAGGAAAAGAAGGAAGAAGGAGAAAGGAAAAAAGAATATCAAAAAAAGAGAAAGGAAGGAGAGAGGGAGAGGAGAAAATAAGCAAAGAACGGAAAGGAAGAGAATGAAGTGAAGGGAAAGGAAAGGAAGAAGGAGAAAAGGAGAAGAGAAAGTGAAATATGGAAAGAAGGAGAAAGGAAATAAGAGAAAGGAAAGGATAAAGGAGAGAGAGGAAAAAAAGAAAAACAGAGAAAGGAAGGAGAGAAGGAGAGGAGAAATTAAGCAAAGAATGGAAAGGAAGAGATTGAAGTGAAAAGAAAGGAAAGGAAAGAGAGAAGGAAAAGGGAAAGTGAAATATGGAAAGAAGGAGAAAGGAAGTAAAGAGAAAGGAAAGGAAAGGAGGAGAGAGAGAGGAGAAAGAAAACGGAGACAGAGAGAGAAAGAGGAAGGGGAATGGAATAGAAAGAAAAGGAATATAAGGAAAAGAGAGGAATACAGAGTCAGTCAGAAGGAAAAAGATGTCAAGGGAGAGTAAGGGAGGGTGAGGGAGAGAGAGAGAGAGGGGAGGAAGAAAAGAAGATAAAGGGGAGAGAAAGGAGGGGAGAGAAGGGGAGAGAAGGGATAAAGGGGGGAAGGAGATAAAAACCTACACACACACACACACACACACACACACACACACACACACACACACACACACACTAGTCATCTTTCTTCTATAATCTATTTCCTCCCTTTCTCCCTCTCTCTCTCTCTCCCTCCCTACCTATCACCTCCCTTTTACCTCCATGCCTCCCTTCCCTCCCTCCTCCCTCCCTTCTCTCCTCCATCACCATAAATATTCGCGTCCAGAAAAACTCAGCGATGGGAAGGGGAAATGAGAGAGAGAGAGAGAGAGAGAGAGAGAGAGAGAGAGAGAGAGAGAGAGAGAGAGAGAGAGAGAGAGAGAGAGAGAGAGAGAGAGAGAGAGAGAGAGAGAGAGAGAGAGAGAGAGAGAGAGAGAGAGAGAGAGAGAGAGAGAGAGAGAGAGAGAGAGAGAGAGAGAGAGAGAGAGAGAGAGAGAGAGAGAGAGAGAGAGAGAGAGAGAGAGAGAGAGAGAGAGAGAGAGAGAGAGAGAGAGAGAGAGAGAGAGAGAGAGAGAGAGAGAGAGAGAGAGAGAGAGAGAGAGAGAGAGAGAGAGAGAGAGAGAGAGAGAGAGAGAGAGAGAGAGAGAGAGAGAGAGAGAGAGAGAGAGAGAGAGAGAGAGAGAGAGAGAGAGAGAGAGAGAGAGAGAGAGAGAGAGAGAGAGAGAGAGAGAGAGAGAGAGAGAGAGAGAGAGAGAGAGAGAGAGAGAGAGAGAGAGAGAGAGAGAGAGGTTCTAAGACACTCAGGTCACGACTGGGCTCAAAAATCATGTTTGTGAGAATTGCACAAGTCAGCGAATCTAGGGAGGAAGGAAAGGGAGGAAGGGAGAGAAAGGAGACACGAGGATAAATGAAGGAAGGTGAAGAAAGGAAACAAAGAGCATGAGAAACAGATATACATACATGGTTATATAGAGACTGAAGGGAGTATACAGAGACATAGGTAATTGGAGTGTATAGAGACATAGATAGTTACATAATATTTTCCATGATCAACATATAATCATTAAACACAGAAGAATTCGAAATACTGTCATATATAAAATTGCAACGCAGGCACACGCAAGACACTGAAAAGAATCATGAATCAAGGATGTAGAGTAGAAGATAGATAATTAAAGTGAATAAGGTTTGGCGAAGTGTTAGGGTCAGGCAAGATAAAAAAATAGTTTGAGGATAAAACCTGAGAAATGTTTCGCTTAACTGGTCCACTTTGTAGTAATTTGGAAAACAAAAGTTAGGGAGTATTTGTAACAGCTGCATAATTATTTCATAAGCCAAGATATCGCAGACAATACTATTTGGTAGGAAGAAAAAAAAAAAGAGAAAGAAAAGAATGAGCGAAGGAAAATTAGTTGTATGAAAATAATATTAGACTTAAACGAAAAAAATGATGAGATAGATAAACAGGAAGATGGATTGATAGATAGATAAAAAGAAAGAAAGATTGACAAAAAGGGAAAAATGAGAGAGAGAGAGAGAGAGAGAGAGAGAGAGAGAGAGAGAGAGAGAGAGAGAGAGAGAGAGAGAGAGAGAGAGAGAGAGAGAGAGAGAGAGAGAGAGAGAGAGAGAGAGAGAGAGAGAGAGAGAGAGAGAGAGAGAGAGAGAGAGAGAGAGAGAGAGAGAGAGAGAGAGAGAGAGAGAGAGAGAGAGAGAGAGAGAACGAGAGCGAGAGAGAACGAGAGCCAGCGAGAACGAGAGAGAGCGAGAGCGAGAGAGAGAGAGAGAGGAGAGGGGGAAAGAGATAAGAGAAGAAAAGCTGAAGGAAGGAAAGGCAAATGTGAAGGAAGGAAAAAAACAATCAGATAAGGAATGATGGAAGGCGAGGAAAGGGAGGAGAGAGAGAGAGGAGGCAAGACGAGAGGGAGACGAAGAATGGTGGAGGAGGAGGAGGAGAAGGAGGAGGAGGAGGAGGAGGAGGGTAAAAGAAAGAGAAAGAGGAAACGATATAAGAAAGAGGAACGCGAAGGAGGGAGAGACAGAGATAGGGGAGGAGAGAGGAAGGAGAGAGAGGTAGCGGAGGGGAGAGAGAGGAAGGAGGGAGGCAAAAAGGGTAGGGAAGGAAGAATTATGAGGGTGAGGGAAAAAGAATATTTGACGGTAAGATGGGATCAGGGCCGCAATAAAAACCGAAATAAATACACGGAAGAGAAAAAAAGAGAACGAGAACAGAGAACGGGGAAAAATAATTGGTTTCTGTCCTTAGGGTTTTCTTTCTCTCTCTTTAATGTGGTTTCTGGCGGCTTCTTTTTTCGGTTATTTAATTTCTTTTCTTAATGATTAGTGGTTTCTTTTAGTAATGAGTGGTTTTCTTCTTAATGACCGGCTTCTTTTTCTCCTAATTAATGGTTTCTTTTCTCTATAATGTTCTGTGGTCGTTTTTACTGGTGGTTTCTTTTTTGAGTATTGTGTTTCTGGTCTCAATGGTTCTTGGTTTATCTTACTAATGAGTGGTTTTCTTCTTAATGACCGGTTTCTTTTTTCTCTTCATTATTGGTTTCGTTTCTCTATTAAATTCGTTGGTTGTTTCTTCTGGTGGTTTCTTTTTTTATTACTGGGTTTCTGTTCTGAATAATTCGTGGTTTCTCTTAGCAATGAGTTGTTTTTCTTCTTAATAACATTTGTTTTTTGTTTTTTTTTCTCTATTGTATTCGCTGGTCGTTTCTTCTGGTGGTTTCTTTTTTGAGTATATGGTTTTTGTTCTCATTAATCCGTGGTTTCTTTTAGTGAAGAGTGGTTTTCTTCTTAATGACCGTTTTTTTTCACTTAATTATTGGTTTCTTTTTTCTATAATGTTCGTTGGTCAATTCTTCTGGTGGTTTAATTTTTGGGTATTGTGTTTCTGGTCTCAATGGTTCTTGGTTTCTCTTAGTAATGAGTGGTTTTCTTCTTAATGACCGGTTTCTTTTTCTTCTCATTATTGGTTTGGTTTCTCTAATATGTTCTTTGGTCGTTTCTTCTGGTGGTTTCTTTTTTGAGTATATGGCTTCAGTTCTCATTAATTCTTGGTTTCTTTTAGCAATGAGTGGTTTTCTTCTTAATGACAGGTCTCTTTTTCTATTCATTATTGGTTTCTTTTTTCTATAATATTCGTTAGTCGTTTCTTTTGGCGATTTCTTTTTTGAGTATTGGGTTTCTGGTCTCAATGGTTCTTGGTTTCTCTTAGTAGTGAGTGGTTTTCTTCTTAATGACAGAATTCTTTTTCTCTTTGTTATTGGTTTCTGTTCTCTATAATACTCGTTGGTCTTTCTTCTTTCTTTTCCTTTCTTATCTTTCTTATCATTCTTTCTTTTCCTAATCAAAAAACTAATTTCTCTCTTTAATATTTGTTGGTCTCTTCTTTCTTTTCTTTCCTTATCCTTCTTTCTTTTCTCTATTAAAAAAAAACTAATTTCTCTTCATACAAGGATATTTTCTCCTCTTCATTATATCTGGTTTCTCTTTTTAGTGATGGCTGATTTCTCTTAATAATGATCGGTTTTTATTGCTAATGTTTTTTTTTTGGTTTTCTGGGGCAGTTGGTTTCTTGATAATGTTTTTTTTTCAGTTAATTGGTTTCTCTGATAATGGTTGTTTTATTTTTCAGTGGTGGTTGGTTTCTCTGGTAGTGGTTGTTTTCTCTGGTAGTGGTTGGTTTCTCTGGTAGTGGTTGGTTTCTCTGGTAGTGGTTGGTTTCTCTGGTAGTGGTTGGTTTCTCTGGTAGTGGTTGGTTTCTCTGGTAGTGGTTGTTTTCTCTGGTAGTGGTTGTTTTCTCTGGTAGTGGTTGTTTTCTCTGGTAGTGGTTGGTTTCTCTGGTAGTGGTTGGTTTCTCTGGTAGTGGCTGGTTTCTCTGGTAGTGGTTGTTTTCTCTGGTAGTGGTTGTTTTCTCCGGTAGTGGTTGGTTTCTCTGGTAGTGGTTGTTTTCTCTGTTAGTGGTTGTTTTCTCCGGTAGTGGTTGGTTTCTCTGGTAGTGGTTGTTTTCTCCGGTAGTGGTTGGTTTCTCTGGTAGTGGTTGGTTTCTCTGGTAGTGGTTGTTTTCTCCGGTAGTGGTTGGTTTCTCTGGTAGTGGTTGGTTTCTCTGGTAGTGGTTGTTTTCTCCGGTAGTGGTTGGTTTCTCTGGTAGTGGTTGGTTTCTCTGGTAGTGGCTGGTTTCTCTGGTAGTGGTTGTTTTCTCTGGTAGTGGTTGTTTTCTCTGGTAGTGGTTGTTTTCTCTGGTAGTGGTTGTTTTCTCTTGATAGTAATGGTACTTTTCTCTTTTCAAATAACGTTTCCTGGCTGTCCCTTCCCTCTCTCTAATGGGTCGGCGCTCCTGACTCACTCATTCTCTATACTCAATAATTGATTCGTGCTCATGAATAACTT
>NC_066562.1:2969631-2997131 GCF_024679095.1 Eriocheir sinensis | reverse complement strand
AACCACCATCACCACCACCACCACCACCACCACCACAACAACAACAACAACAACAACAACAGCAACAACACTACGGCAAAAATTATATTAACTACTTTTCCAGCGTTCGAGAGAGAGAGAGAGAGAGAGAGAGAGAGAGAGAGAGAGAGAGAGAGAGAGAGAGAACTAACAGAGGACCAGAATCTCCAGCCGGGCCAGTGATCCTCTTAGTCTAATGGATGGAGGGAGGGAGGGAAGGAAGGAAGGAGGGAAGGAAGGAGAGAAGGAGGGGAGAGATGTAGGGAGGGCCTGGAGGAAGGAAAGTGAGAGAGAGGGAGAGAGAGAAAGGGAGAGAAAAATGTCTAAGGAAGCTAAGAATGGAGATGAAGAGATAGGATTACAGAAGAGAGAGAGAGAGAGAGAGAGAGAGAGAGAGAGAGAGAGAGAGAGAGAGAGAAATGCACAGACAGACAAGGTAATAAGACTTAATCTCTCAGTCCGAAACCCTGGAGGAAGCAATCTCTCTCTCTCTCTCTCTCTCTTTCTCTGTATCACGGTAGAAACTGAAGAGAATTCCTAAATCGCGTTGCCGAGTCTCAATTAACGACCGATTTAAAGCCATTGAAAGATCGCGGGGAAACGGAATTAATATGAGAAAAGAAATGATTTGGGCGCCCTGCTCTCTCCTCTGTCTGTCTCTTTTTTCCCCCTCTTTTTTTCTTGTCTTGCCTCGTCTTGTCCTGTGCACGAGGGATTGAATTAGTGGTGGTGGTGGTGGTGACGGTGGGTTTGGAAGTTAGGACCAAGGTAGGAGTTGTAGTCGTTGTAGTAAAAAGTAGTGGTAGCAGTAGGCTATGCAAAAGAGGAGGGTTAATTTCGGTAAGGGAGGTGCCGCGATACTCTCCTCTCGTAAGCGTTTAAGTCGCAGGAAAGATGAAATACAAACAAAGGAAGGCAGTTCAGAGTTTATCAGCGGAAAGTGATGAAACATTGATGCCGATTACCTCTTCATAAGGTATTTGGATAGCAGAGGGGTGAGCAAAGGGTAAAAAGTCTTGTGCAGAGGGGCCGCGGGAGGGGTGGAGGAACGCAATTAGAAAGTTCAGAAGAGTAATCAGCATGAAAATATCGATAGAACAGACGAAATTTATGAGGTTGGAGACTGACATTAACAGGAGCGGAGGTGATGACCTGAAAAATGTAAAATTCTGTTCAGTCATAGAAGGGCTTGGTGTGGAGCAGATGATGCATGTTCCGTACATAGAAGGATAAGTAAGGCTCTTGTACATATATATGATTAGCATCTGAGAGGGGAAAGGGAATTCATGGATACAATAATGAACATAATTTTGGAGCCGATTCAGCAGGAAATGAGATGTGGGGATTCCAGGTGTAAGCTGCAGGTAATCACAGACAGAGAATGTTTAGAATAGAAGACAGTTGTATGTTATCAGTAGTAATAATAATAATAATAATAATAATAATAATAATAATAATAATAATAATAATAATAATAATAATAATAATGATGATAATGATAATGATAATGATAATAATAATAATAATAATAATAATAATAATAATAATAATAATAATAATAATAATAATAATAATAATAATAATAATAATAATAATAATAATAATTACAAGTACGAGTATAATAATAATAATAATAATTGTAATAATGATAACAATTACATGATGATGATGATGAGGAGGAGGAGGAAAAGGAGGATAAAGAGGGAGAAAGGAATAAGGAGGCTGAGGCAGAGTATGCGTAGAGGGAAGAAAAGGCTGCGTCAGTTGGCTGCTCACGTCCGTCCTATGTCGAGGCGTCGTGTTAAGTCCCGCAAAGCAGTTGCCGATTAGTTATAAAAACAAAAAAAGTGACTGCGCCTGCGCGTGGTGTACTTTTGGGCTCAAGATACCTGTCCAGGGTGAAACACATGTGGTGAGCACCTCAGGGGGCGGCAAGGAGGGGAATGTTGGGTATGTGACATATATATCTCTGCCGCTAACGGAATCACACCTTACTCAAGCCATGAAGTAACCAGACAGTATTTTAGTGGCAAAGGAGACAATAAAAAGTGATACTGGTCAATGTTTTATACAGAATAGAGGTTAGAACACGTAGCCATGGCTGGGTGAGGGCTAGCGGGGTTCAATTTTAAGGAGATTGTGTTGTGTGATGTTGTGTTGCATTTGAAAACCTTCTCTTCCTGGGGAGAGGGAAGGGGAGGAGTGTGTCGTGTGTTGTGTTCTGTGTGTTCCGTGGTGTGGTGTGGTCGTTGAAAGCCTTCCCTTCCTGGGGAGAGGGAAGGGGAGGTGTGTGTTGTGTGTTGTGTTCTGTGTGTTCCGTGGTGTGGTGTGGTCGTTGAAAGCCTTCCCTTCCTGGGGAGAGGGAAGGGGAGGTGTGTGTTGTATGTTGTGTTCTGTGTGTTCCGTGGTGTGGTGTGGTCGTTGAAAGCCTTCCCTTCCTGGGGAGAGGGAAGGGGAGGTGTGTGTCGTGTGTTGTCTTCTGTGGTGTGTCGCGTGTGGTGTTGTCCTAAACCTGCGGCTCCTCAACGAAAACATAGATGCAGCTGGAGGAGCAGAGTCGCCGCGAGCAACACCAGCCTCCACCGTGACTTGGCAGCGCAGGCACACTGGCAGCCATGGTGCGGGATGGGAAGGTCACCGATGGGAGTCGGGAGTTTCAGGGGGCCGGGCGGCTTGGGGTACGGGTAAGGACGGAACTTTTCCCCGATGCGTTCCTTCGGCTGGATCACCAGCTTGCCGCGCCCATCGTCATGTTCCCGCCACCAGTCCAAAGAGTCGTAACTGACCTTCTTCCCTGCATTCTTGCGCCGCCGCCGGGAGAGAGCGGCCCTCATGGCGTTTTTCAGCCGCCAGATGCGTGGGGTGCGCTTCCAGGACTTGCTCAGCGGCTGCCGGTCCTTCGCAAGTAGTCTGGCGTATTTCAAGAGAACTCCCCGGGACAGAGAAACTCCGGGCACGTTCTGCTGCACCTTGGCGAGGAGGAAGACGACGAAGGCCAGGAGATTCACGGTTATCATGATGATGGCCAGAAGCTTGTTCTCAAAGAGGCTTTGTTCGGCTCGGGCCTCTTCCATGTGCTCCTGGAGGCAGGCCAGATGCCTCCTCGTGGTCCACCAGGCATAACCGGCCGGGGGCAGCCCGCACTCTTTCAGGGGGTCCAGCGGTGCGGCAGGCCTCAGCGGCCCCAGCCAGTTGATCGCGGCCACCAGAGCTCGGAGTCGCCCCAACGCCGTGGTTTGGGGACCCTCGGCCTCCCAGCTCTGTACCAGCGCCTCAGCATCGTGGTGGATGTGCTGCAGATGCGCCACGGTAAACAGGAGGACGCCGGTGGCTATGGCACACACGATTCCCAGCACGGTCTTGGTCACCATCTTGGGCTGGCCGGACTTAGAAAAGTAGAAGAAGAGCAGAAAGGCATAAAAAATAGAAAAAAATGGGAAAGAAGCAAAAGGGAGAAAGGATGAAAGGAGGCAACTTTTGTTTACTATAAGCCGCCGCACACCAGACGCTACGCGAGCTATGCTTCCCGTGTCCCTGACTTGCCGTTGTGGTTACTCAGTCAGGAGCCGCAGAGCAGAAGTTACTCTACGTACGCCGTGCGCTATGTGACGAGGCCACACAGATTGGCTGAGGAGCGATTTTTTCCATCCTCGGTCACACTAGCTCGGTGGAGGAGGACACTTTCTTCTCAGTCTGATGCTTGATGTGGAGAGTCTAGGAGAGTCGCGCCACCTGTCAAGGCTGCCACACTGTCTCTCCCGTGATGTTACACACGAGGCAGACACAGCTAAAGATGGAGGAACTTACTGAAGAGGTGAGGAAGTACCCGAACGATTAGAGGAGTATAATGATCTTCAAGAAAAGACAACTGTTGGTAACGAGTCTCACAAAACCTGCACACAGACACGTGTGTCACCGTTCAGTACTGCGTGCTAATTAAGTGGCTCCAGGTGTACACAGCAACTAAGCACATGTATTTCAATCGGTGACATATTTATGGATATGGATGGATTATGGATATAATCATTGATCACTTCCTCTCTCTCTCTCTCTCTCTCTCTCTCTCTCTCTCTCTCTCTCTCTCTCTCTCTCTCTTTCTCCTCACATTAAAGACGGTTTGGTGTCTCCAGGTCTTATGAAACACCTCCTTTCACAGATGTGAAATATCCCATGACTGAATTCCAAACTTCAAATGATTCTCTGGCAGCACTTGTTCCAGTTCTCATTAAACTTGCTAAATACTCTTCCCTAATCTCATTTCGATCAGTAACATTAGATCGCAAAGTCGCTTGGCTGGATGCTCTTAAAAAATTGTGGCGGACTTTCTGTACAATTTTATTTATTAGCTTTAATTCACTCTGAAACGGTCTGAGATACGCTCCACTGTGCACTTCAAATGCCAAAGATGGTTTCTGCTACTCTTCTACTTCTGGACAGCCTAAAATTGAAAACAGGCTGTGACTAATCTATATCACATATTGGAAATGGATGAATCAAATAGCGTTTTAGTGGATATGCTTTGTCGCTAACTATTACAAATGTTAATGTGGTATTTAGTAGTGATTAGTCTGGAGAACACCCAATGAGCTACTCATCTGGTGTCTGCCTAATGTGCTGCTGCTAAATATGCGTCCATCATTATTTTTATCATAAGAACAAACGTCAATGACGTTGAATTTGTAGCTTGACTCAATTAAGCCAAGGACAGCTGGGTCAACGACATAATTCCCTCATCTGCCTGATCACCGCACCACGGGGCACGGCTGCCCGTCCTGGACAGCAACACGTGACGGAGGACACAGCTTGAGATAAATGCCTTCCGGTAAGCGGACGAGACAGCGTGGATGGCTAGCATGAGCAGCTCGTGTAGCTTCTGGTGTGCGGCGCTCTGATCATACGAGACATGTAAGATAAATATGGGGACAACAGAACCGAGTGTCCACATTGAGGGTAATGGGGCAAGACGGAGGGTTACTAAGGAAGTAAAGTTTGGATAAGAATGGCGTTGAGTGCCGTCGAGATAAGGGACTCACGGAGTAAACCGGCGAACACTAGAAGAAGATGTAGAATCTTTAACATATAAAAAGATCCGTGTGTATAGAAGTTATGTACGGCAGCCAACCTCGTGTTCCAGGCAACAAAGCGTTCAGTTATACAGACTAATGCTGCAGCGACCACAGGGGACTTGAACCCTGGACAGGTATCGCTATAATTTCATATCGTATCAGGTACGGCGTTCCTGATTGTACACCACAAATTTTAAAATTTGCAAAAAAAAAAAAAAAAAAAAAGTTCTCATTTTTTTATTTTTATTTCTCTGAGAAATAAAATATAACTCTTCCTTAAATGTTATGTGAGGATTTGAAGAAAATACAGCGAGTATCAAAATTTATTCAAATTTTACAAAAAAAATTGGTCATATGTGACACAGGTAAGAAAACTTTATTGAAAAATACGTAAATTTGCATCCAACATCCCTGACTTCACAACACCTTTTAGCAGAATGGTCAGCCCTATTCCTGTCCAAGATTGATGTCCTTTAGGCTGACCCTGCTAGACCTGTGGAAAAAAGAAAAAAAGGGCTTATTTTTACCTCTGAAGATAACGCTTAATTCATGTAAAATTAATTGTTAAGGTATCCAAATATTTATGGATTTACATTTAATTTTGCAAGTATGTTCCCTAATGAAAGGAGAATATATTCTAACTATGAGCAATGAAATAGTATTAAATGTAAAAAAAAAAAAAACAATGTTGATCTAACTTTTAGTGACATTTATATAGAATCACATGTATTTTCTTTGCAGCCAATTATGTTCAGAAATAATGAATAATGAATAAGTTCTTTTCTTCTGTGGATGCCACGTCAGGTATGGGCGACGGGTCATCGGGGTCAGGTCGTTCAGTGGTAAGCTCGTCTTCGCTCATGTCACCTGTCTCGATCTCTGTAGCAGCTTCAATTTCCACATCGCTGGTACTGTCATCAGAGTCAAAAATTGCTTCTTGAATTTCCTCCATACTCATTCCTTTACTACCCATTGCCAATCTGAAAAAGAAAAAAAAGTAAAAAACAAACAAACTGTGAAGAAATGGCAGCAATGTAACACCGGACACCCCTCAATATATTCATACAGGACCTAATCGTGTTGTGAGCTAGTCATATTCACATGTCTGAATTAATGCGCTACTTGTTAGAAATAAAGTCTGAGATTATATAAAAAAAATGTGTCACTCACCAGGTACGGCGGTTCCCATATGGGAACCGCCAAGCCAGAACTCGTACATGACTGGAGTGTGCGGAGAGGCACACCCACCCTCCAATGCAGCTCACGAAACGTGTCGGCTGCCACACACCTGCCGCGCCACACACCTGTCACCGCCGCTGCCCGTGTGTGCACCAAGGCCGCGCCCTGTCTGACGGGCGCCACACCCAGCCACGCCGCCCGCCGCCGGCCGTGGACACCCTCCCCTGCCAGGCCACGTGAGACACTGCTGCCGCTGCCCACACGCCACCATCGTAAACATCAGCGCCAGTTTCATAAATGCGCTAAACATTTCTGGTTATCTTTTTCGTACACAGTGTCACTACATTTTACTGTCGGAAATTTTAAAGTTCCGCGAATGTGATCCATTTAAGACGCTGCAAGAGTGGGAAAATGAAAGTGGATGTTTATTAATACTAAAGGAATGATCCCGCGCAAGATTTTCACTACAGAATTAGTCAGTGCTTGGGGGTCATTATTTTTTGTTTATGCTCCAGGGCAGTTTCATTCACTGTAAAAAACAACACCTCTGTGTATAACTGTTTCACAAAGTCGTTTAAACTAATAATTTAAATTTCCTTGTTGAAAACTACCATTTCGATTAAACATGCATACGTACGTACATACTACATGAAGATGCACTGGAACACACACACACACACACACACACACACACACACACACACACACACACACACACACACACACACACACACACCTGTTATTCTCCTGCTGCCCCGTGTTCTCCGTCAATTATATGCAAGTTTGCTAATAAACGAAGCCGAGCGAGCAAGACGCGTTCAGTAAACCCCTCAGTCGCAGCGGCTAATTCTGCGAGAGTAAATATGCCGGCGATGATGATGGCTGGAAACACTCTTTGGCTGGAATAACATCACGATGAGTTCGCTGTAATGAAGGCAGCTGGAGGCGAGACACACGGATAAAATTGCAGTTAATATAGTTCATCATTTATAGCATACGAGGGATGATTGAAGTGCGCCATTTTCCACAGAGATATATTTTCCCTCCCCTCATGAACGTGTTAATGGATATCAAACATGTCCAAACACGCGACAGAGATTACGGAATGGGCAGTTAGCGAGCATATCGTCCACAACACAATACATAGCGGGGCAAATATGGACGAGAAAAGGATTATTCTGGAGGGGGTCGTCTCTCTCTCTCTCTCTCTCTCTCTCTCTCTCTCTCTCTCTCTCTTAGCTTCATACCTAGTTATCGGTCCCAGGATGAGCAGTCTCCCATATCCCATATAACACCTTAGAAAAGAAGCTCAGAAACGAAGAGGCGCCCCCGTCCAGCGTAAGGCATGGGGCAGAATGTGACAACGGTTATCGTCTAGTTTACTCACGGTTCTCCCTGGTAATACGGGGCCACATGAAGCTATACAACCTCCACAGAAATGCACCATCTGTAAAGCATTCCCTGGCAGATAGACTGTTGACACCTGCCGCGGCGTCTTCTCCGAAGCGCTTCACATTACCAATCTCACCTCGTCACAGGATACCAACGCAATCTGGGCGCCACTTAGGTCTGCACGGACCAGTCAGCAGGACACATCGTTGGCCTTTCAAACAGACGGAACAGGACAGGGACATTACCACCGAAGTGATCATAAATTAGTGCCCGTCGACATTAGAGCTCAATCATCAGTGACTGAAAATAAAGTAAAGGTGCCCAATTTCAAAAGAGCTAACTTCGTAGAAATCCGACAAAAACTAACAGAAATACAACTATCAGATGACGGCAACGTAGAGGAAGCCTGGCTAAGCTTTAAAAATCACTTACTCACTCAGCAGAACACATTCGTCCCCTTGTGCGAGAAGCGAATTAACACTAATAAAAGCCCACCTTGGTTTAATAGCGAAATTAAACAATTAGTCAATGAGAGAAAATTGTTTTACAGGTTAAAGAAAGAACAAAGCACGCCCGAAAACATTAGACTTTATAATGATGCCAGGCGACGAGTAAAAAAACTAGTAGGTCAGGCAAAGCGTAGATATGAAGAAAATATTGCAGCCAACTGTAAAAATAATCCGAAATCTTTCTTCAGTTACATAAACAACAGAAAGGCGATAAAAAGTGGTATTGGACCTTTAACAAACAGCGACGGTGCACTAGTGACTGACAGGCAACACATTGCAAACCTCTTAAACAATTACTTTTCCTCGGTGTTTAATACTAACTGTCTTCCTCTCGCTACCAACAACACCAGTACTATTGTAAATCTCGAGCATGCATTGCCTAATTTTGAGATAACAACCGATGAAGTCCTTAAAGCTCTACATTCACTTAAAACAAATAAAAGTCCCGGACCCGACAAAGTATATCCTATACTGCTTAAAGAAACAAAGAGCGAAATACTCTCCTCCCTCACTACCGTATTCAATATGTCCTTGCGCCAAGGCATCGTCCCTTCGGATTGAAAAAAGGCTAACGTGACACCGATTTTTAAGAAAGGAGGCAAAAAAATACCAGGTAACTACCGACCCATTAGTCTAACCTCAATTGTAGGTAAGCTACTCGAGAGCATAATTAGAGACAAAATTGTGAGTTACCTCGTAAGCCACTCATTAATTGGGGATTCACAACATGGCTTCCGTAACAAAAGATCCTGCCTGTCAAACCTACTGACCTTTTATAACGATCTCTTCTCAATTTATGACGTAACCAAATCAGTGGACGTAGTCTATCTTGATTTCCAGAAAGCGTTTGATAAAGTCCCACATCATAAATTACTTTATAAATTAAAACAAATGGGCAAGTAAACCAATGGATCGCGAATTGGTTGAGCAACAGACAACAAAGAGTTGTGATTGACGGATTTAACTCAGAGTGGGCGCCTGTCACTAGTGGCGTCCCTCAGGGCTCGGTTCTTGGGCCAGTGCTCTTCATTATTTACATCAACGACGTGGATGTTGGACTCAATAATCGCATTAGTAAATTTGCAGACGACACAAAGATTGGTAACTCGGTTCTCACTGACGAAGACAGGCAAGGCCTCCAAGAGGATTTGCACAAAATTTCAGCTTGGTCGGATAGATGGGAGATGCCTTTTAACGTAGACAAGTGCCAGGTCCTTCAAGCTGGAACAAAAAATAAGAAGTTCGGTTACGAAATACGCGGCGTTAAACTCACAAGCGTTCAATGCGTTAAGGACCTGGGGATTAAAATCGCGTCAAACCTCAAATTCTCACATCAATGCATCGATGCAGCAAATAAAGCGAACAGAATGTTGGGCTTCATTAAAAGAAACTTTTTATTCAAAAATAAAGATGTAATACTTCCGCTCTACAACAGTTTAGTCAGACCCCACTTGGAATATGCGGTACAGTTTTGGTCTCCCTACCATGCAAAGGACATTGCTAAACTAGAAGGTGTTCAGCGTCGAGCAACAAAAATGATCCCTTCCTTGCGCAACAAATCCTACGAAGAAAGGCTTTCCACCCTTAACATGTTCTCTCTTGAGAAACGTCGCCTCCGAGGAAAACTGATCGAATGTTTTAAAATACTTAATGGTTTCACGAATGTAGACAGAACAAAATTGTTTATGATCGATGACACTTTGCGAACGAGGAACAATGGCACAAAACTCAAATGTAGACAAGTAAATTCAGACTGCACCAAATTTTTCTTCACCAACGTTGTAGTGCAAGAATGGAATAAGCTCCCACCATCAATGGTCCAGTGTAACACGACTGACTCCTTTAAAAACAAGCTCGACCGTCACTTCCTTGAACTTAATATTAACTAGAGTAGAAAAGCAACGTTTTGGAACCATCTGGTTAATGTAAAATCACTTAGGTTTAAGGACAGACCACCTAGTCTGGACCATGGGGTCTGTGTGGTCTGATTTTCTATGTAAATCTATGTAAGTTCAACGTGGAAAAAGGAAGGGCCATCTCGACTACCTCATATTTACCCACCTCCGCGATGGAAAACCAAGAGGACAACAGCACAATAAAAACTGCGCAAAATAATGAACTAGAGGATAAACAGAAATTAAATGCCAATAATAAGTATGCCTTCCATGATGCTATTAAAACGACGCATGGCCCACGAAGCAGAGGCAGGGCTGCAACATGGCTCCATACCTGCTACATGAGGGAAAAAAAAGAGATCCCTTTGGGCACAGCATTCAAACAACTCAACACTAGAAAGCAAACACAGTCATGTCCTTGCAGTTCTATGGTTCCCCTCTCACCCCATCTTCTCAATAGTTCACACAGCCTTAAAGAAATATATAAGCATGGTTTCTGCCCGGGGACGAGTTGAAGAATGGAGGTTAACTATTGACCCAGAGACAATTGTTGACACCTTTATAAGTGTCTGTCAATGTACTAAATGATTAGAAAAACAAAAACGGAATGAAAATTTAATAAAAAAATAGGTGTGAAAAATCTGTATGGGCGAACCATCGAGGCATTTCCTTATTAGTTGCTGGCAAGATCCTCTCACGTCTGCAGCTCACCCGACTGCTCTAACACATCACAGGGGCTCCAACACCACCGCTGCCACTACCGCCATGACACCACCACCACCATTACCTCCATCCTCCTCAATCACTATAATACTCGTGGTAAAACTTCCTCAATCATTACAGCCTCCTCCATAGCATTCGCGACACTGCCATTGGTGCATCTAGAGCAAAGAACTGATATCTGGCAGCAGCCTATTTTCAACAATATTAAATGCATGTTGATAGTTAAATAAGTTGCATTAGTATCAATTATTTTCTGCTCCAATAATGGTAATAATATGATTAACGCTCACACACGCACACACACACACACACACACACACACACACACACACACACACACACACACACAC
The DNA here is from genome assembly GCF_024679095.1 of Eriocheir sinensis. Taxonomy (NCBI): domain Eukaryota; kingdom Metazoa; phylum Arthropoda; class Malacostraca; order Decapoda; family Varunidae; genus Eriocheir; species Eriocheir sinensis. The sequence continues at coordinate 2,985,999 of NC_066562.1, read as the reverse complement.
ACACACACTATAAGGAAAACCCTTCTTCAGCACTTCTAATACATTTATAGAGTATCGTGTTGCTGGCCTTTTCTTCTTCATTATCCGTTGGTCTGGATCTCTCCCTTTTCAACAATCTGCTCTACACAATCTTGTTTTCTAATACCTGCTCTTGGCTGCCTATTTGGAACCTGAGTCGGTGCAGACATTTGTACACCATTACATCGATTGGGGGAGCCTTTGTGCCGTGTGCCCCCAGTGCCGCCCCACGTCCTTAATGAGCCGCGCTGCGTGGCCGCGGTGAAAACTCTCATTAATTGCATTTGCTGGTATTTGATTTTCGGATATTAATGAATTTAGGTTTTCAGGTGTGAACAGAATGTATTTTTTCCTACTTTTCCAGACACGCACATGGATATATGTACGTACACACACACACACACACACACACACACACACACACACACGCTAATGTGGCTGCTACTACTACTATTATTACAAAACCTAGTAAAAGAACAGCAATAACAACAAAAAATAACATGTACTACTTCTTGTTACTACTACTACTACTACTACTATTACTATTACTATTACTACTACTACTACTACTACTACTACTACTACTACTACTACTACTTCGGCTGCTGTGGGGACTTTGCTGCTACAGTTTCCCTCCTTCTACTGCAGTAATTGTACGAGAAAACAAAATTTCTTCAGGTTGGCTCCAGAGTGCGGCGCTGCCCGAGGCTGTTCATAAATTTTCCCTTAACAGCCGTAGTGTACGTTGTAGGGCTCCGGTGTGTCTGCTCGTTGTCCTTAATATGTTCTTGGTTGGTTTGTTTTATTTTCTTTCTTTTATATTCTTAACAATTTCCCGCCTCGAACAGCCGCTCTACGTACCCCCCCCCCCCCCCCCCCCCCAGCTTGCTACGCACATGGTCAGCACTGCAGTAATTGGGGACTTTCACAGCTGGTTCTATGTAAAGGACAACACTGCACTCACTGGTTCCTCTGTCTTTTTTTCAGCAAAGGAAGCAGTTCCAGGGCAAAAAAAAGGTTATAATGAGAACAAAAGCCCGCTAAACACTGCCCCATTAAAAAAAAAAAGAGTTTAGAAGAGAGGACAAAAGAGAGGTCAATTTCGGGAGGTGAGGTGTCTCGATACTCTCCCCTTGAGAGAGTTTAAGTCGTAGGCAGGAGGAAATACAGACGAAGGAAGACTGTTCCAGAATATAACAGCGGAATTGACAAAAGAATGAAGATGCTGGTTAACTCTTGCATTAGGGATTTGGACAGTATAGGTGTGAGCTAGGGTAGAAAGTCGAGTGCAGCGGGTCCGCAGGATGGGGTGAGGCATGCAGTTAGCAAGTTCAAAAGAGCAGTCAGCATCAAAATATCGATAGAAGATAGAGAGGCAACATGGCGGCGGAATATAAGAGGTAAAATGCTGCCAGTAAGAGGAGAGGAGTTGATGAGACGAAGAGCCTGACTCCACTCTGTCCAAGAGAGTGTGTGCAGCCCCCCCGCACCCACACACACACGTGAGATGCATACTCCTGTATTTCAGACGGATGAACCGACTAGTACGATGTTCCCGTATATTGGATGCACCTTTGATAGTACGCCATTGGTTATAAAGTGACTGTCAGTGTTAGTATCACCGGTAAGTAAAGTGCATGTAGTCTACGTTGAAGTATATGCATTTGCTTATTTTCCTTCTTTTTCGTATAATTAAAAATGTATGTTTAACCAGGCTTTGAGAGCGTCTAAATCGTCGGAAGTAAAAATGCGTGTTTCATAAAGTTGAGCTCAGCAAAATGTAAAAAAAAAAAAGTCCATTGCTCCTTTGACGATAATAAAAATGACAAAAAAATGCAGCGTTTCATAATGTGTGATGCTAATTTGATTTATATCTTTACGCCAAGCCTGGATATAACTTTCTCTGTTTCTTGTTGCTCTGAGTATGTCGCCTTTAATTATATCACTACTTATGCTACTGCTACTGCTACTACTACTACTACTACTACTACTACAACGACAACAATCTCTCTCTCTCTCTCTCTCTCTCTCTCTCTCTCCGTTTCTCATATCTGACCTATCGCAAAAAAAAGTGCGTACCCTGAATAAATCCTTTTAGCCTCTGCGTCTTTACCGTGCTAAGGAAAATAGATGGGAGAGTGTTTAATGCTCAAAGTGTTCTGTGTATTTTTCTAAGGTTTTGTGTTGTTTTGAAGTGTTATAATTATGAGTGGTGTTATTCAGTATTGTTATATATTGTCCTGTAATGTTATCTGATTTTCTATTGGGTTTTAAAATGTTATTCAAGGTACTGAAATGTTCTGTATTGCCATGTAGTTTTTAGTAGTGTTTTGTGGTGTTCTGTGGGCTTAACTAACAGTCTTTTGCATTCCCTAGTGTGTTCTACGGTTTCAAAAATTTCCATGGTGTTCTCTAATATGTATACGGCTTCAAAAATTTCCAAGGGGTTCTCTAATATGTATACGGCTTCAAAAATTTCCAAGGGGTTCTCTAATATGTATACAGCTTCAAAAATTTCCATGGGGTTCTCTAATATGTATACAGCTTAAAAAATTTCCATGGGGTTCTCTAATATGTATACAGCTTAAAAAATTTCCATGGGGTTCTCTAATATGTATACAGCTTCAAAAATTTCCATGGGGTTCTCTAATATGTATACAGCTTCAAAAATTTCCATGGGGTTCTCTAATATGTATACAGCTTCAAAAATTTCCATGGGGTTCTCTAATATGTATACGGCTTCAAAAATTTCCATGGTGTTCTCTAATATGTATACGGCTTCAAAAATTTCCATGGGGTTCTCTAATATGTATACGGCTTCAAAAATTTCCATGGTGTTCTCTAATATGTATACAGCTTCAAAAATTTCCATGGGGTTCTCTAATATGTATACAGCTTCAAAAATTTCCATGGGGTTCTCTAATATGTATACGGCTTCAAAAATTTCCATGGGGTTCTCTAATATGTATACAGCTTCAAAAATTTCCATGGGGTTCTCTAATATGTATACGGCTTCAAAAATTTCCAAGGGGTTCCCTAATATGTATACAGCTTCAAAAATTTCCATGGGGTTCTCTAATATGTATACGGCTTCAAAAATTTCCATGGGGTTCCCTAATATGTATACGGCTTCAAAAATTTCCATGGTGTTCTCTAATATGTATACGGCTTCAAAAATTTCCATGGTGTTCTTTAATATGTATACGGCTTCAAAAATTTCCATGGGGTTTTCTAATATGTATACGGTTTCAAAAATTTCCAAGGGGTTCTCTAATATGTATACGGCTTCAAAAATTTCCATGGTGTTCTTTAATATGTATACGGCTTCAAAAATTTCCATGGTGTTCCCTAATATGTATACGGCTTCAAAAATTTCCATGGTGTTCTCTAATATGTATACGGCTTCAAAAATTTCCATGGGGTTCTCTAATATGTATACAGCTTCAAAAAATTCCATGGGGTTCTCTAATATGTATACAGCTTCAAAAATTTCCATGGGGTTCTCTAATATGTATACAGCTTCAAAAATTTCCATGGGGTTCTCTAATATGTATACAGCTTCAAAAATTTCCATGGGGTTCTCTAATATGTATACAGCTTCAAAAATTTCCATGGGGTTCTCTAATATGTATACGGCTTCAAAAATTTCCATGGTGTTCTCTAATATGTATACGGCTTCAAAAATTTCCATGGTGTTCTCTAATATGTATACGGCTTCAAAAATTTCCATGGTGTTCTCTAATATGTATACGGCTTCAAAAATTTCCATGGTGTTCCCTAATATGTATACGGCTTCAAAAATTTCCATGGGGTTATCTAATATGTATACGGCTTCAAAAATTTCCATGGGGTTATCTAATATGTATACGGCTTCAAAAATTTCCATGGGGTTATCTAATATGTATACGGCTTCAAAAATTTCCATGGGGTTCTCTAATATGTATACGGCTTCAAAAATTTCAATGGGGTTCCCTAATACGGCTTCAAAAAATTCCATGGGGTTCTCTAATATGTATACGGCTTCAAAAATTTCCATGGGGTTATCTAATATGTATACGGCTTCAAAAATTTCCATGGGGTTCTCTAATATGTATACGGCTTCAAAAATTTCCAAGGGGTTCTCTAATATGCCATAGTGTTTCTTAGTGCTATCTTTTTATGGGCAGTAAGTAGCGGGCTTTTTTTTCATTATTGTCTTCTTTTTTTTTTAAGCCCTTGAGCTGTCTCCTTTGCTGTAAAAAAAGAATCCAATGTTCTTTAGCGTTCGGTAGAGCTTGCATACAGCGTAATTTTCTCTATTATGCCGTCAACGTGCGTAGTGTTCTTGGCAATTTCTTTATATTCTGTCGTGCTGTATAGTCCTTCGTAGTAGTTCGCATTGTTTCGTCGGGTTCCGCAGAGTCTCGTAAGCACCATCAGCAGTGTTACTTATGCTCTTTGTGGGGGAGTGAAGCACCTTACTGCCGGAGTGTTAGTTAGGCGGGCTCCCCATCCACCTCTACCAACAACAACAACAATAACAACAACCTCACCACCACCACCACCACCAACAACAACAACAACCCCACCACTACCACCACCACCAATAACATCAACCCCACCTCACCAGCAGCGCCGCCACCTCCAGCACAGCCACTAACATAGCCTTCACCTTTCTCTCTCTGTCCTTCCCCTTCAGTATCGCATTCTTTCTTTCTTCCTGTTCACCTTTTTTCAATTACCTTCAATCAGATTCCATTTCCAATCTCGTCTTCCTCCTCTTCCTTTCTGCACTGCATTCTTTTGCTCTTCCCTCTATTACTATTTTTCTTCCTTCATCATTTTCCTTTTTTTTCCCTTCTTTATTCAGTCGTCTCTTTCTCTTCCTTTCTTCACTTTATTCTTGTTTTCTCATCCCTCCATTACTGTTTATTTTCATTCGTACCCTCCTCCTCCTCCTTTCTCTTCTTCCTTTTTCAGTCATCTCTTCCTCTTCCTTCTTTCTCCAGTATACCCTTTTTTCTCCGTTTTCTCCCTCCTTTATCAATTATCTCTTCCTCTTCCTTTCTGCACTTCCATCTTTCTCTCGTCCTTCCATAAGTATTTTTTTCTTCCTTCATCATTTTCATTTTCTCCTTAGTTTTTCAATCGCCTCTTCCTCTTCTTTCCTCTTACCTCCATCACTAGTTTTTTTTTCTCTCTTCCTCATTCGTGTTCTCCTTTTCCTCCTCCTCCTCTTCGTCCATTGCCTCTTCCTTCCTCTTCCTTTACAAACTTCTCCTTTTTCCACCTCAATTATTCTATCATTATCACTTTCCACTGCCTTCTTCCACTCTCAGCTTCCCTCTTCTTCCTCCACCTTTCTTTTTTCTTCGTCTCATCTTTCATCCCTTTACCAGCATCATCTCCATCCTTCCTCTACAAAATCCTCCTTGTCTCATCTCTCTCCATTAACATCTTTTTTTTATCCTTTCATCCTTTCTATTTCATCTCTCCTTCCTCAGTCTCCTCTTCTCCACCAATTTCTCCTCCTCTTTCCTTTTCCTCCACAACCACTTCCCTTCCTTTTTGCCTTTTCTCTCCACTGACAACACCTTTTTTCTTTATCCTTTCATTCTATCTCTTTCATCTCTCCTTCCTCTATTCCATTCTGTATATGTTTTCCTTTTCAACAACATTCTATTCCCTCTCACACTTTCTCTCCCTTTCAGACTCAATATCTTCCACCTTCTCCTTTCTCCACACCCACCATTTCCTTTTCCTTCTACCCTCTTCTTCTGTTTATGTTTTCTCTTTCAACAACATTCTATTCCCTCTCACACTTTCTCTCCCTTTCAGACTCAATATCTTCCTCCTTCTCCTTCCTCCGTATCCACCATTTCCCTTTCCTTCGATCCTCTCTTCTTCCATTCTATTCTGTATATGTTTTCCTATTCGACCACATTCTATTCCCTCTTACATTCTCTCGCCTTCTTCCTCCATCCATCCTTTTCTTTCCTCCTCTCTCAGCTAAAACATTACCTACTTCTACCTCTATCACTTCATCTATCTCTCCATCTACCTACCTGTCCATTTCTCTAATACTACTTTAGTCACTATCAACACCACTGACACCAAATCTACGTCCTATTCCTAATATTACCAGTTTCACGATGACAAGTATCTTTTTCCTTGTTCCAATAGTATCAAGACACCTATCCTCCCTAAGTTGACCTCCCTTTTGGCCACTTATTGCTTTTATCTTTGTGGGAGCAGCGATTAGCGGGCTTTTGTTTTTACACCTTTTTTTGTTGCCTTTGACCTGTTTCCTTACCTGTAAAAAAAAAAGCAAACGTTACCTTGTTCCTTAAAAGAGTAATGAATTTTTCTTTTACTATACGTAGAGTCTTGTACTTCTTCCTTTCTTTAACAATCTCTAAGGTTTTGCGAGTGTGATCCTTGGGTTTCCTTTCATTTTGAGCCTCCTCTGTACTCCTGTTTAACCTCATAAGCTAAGCACCTACTAACTATCAAATAACGGGGAGTATACACTGGGAGTCGCGTTGCTTCTCTCACCCGCCCCAAGGTTAAACCCGGGCAGGCCTCCCCTCAGTTGCCCTTCCCACCAGACAAGTGTAATGGCGTCGGAACTTGTTTGTGTGTTCGCCTGACTGTATCACGACACCACAAGCCTCAATGATTGACGTGTTTGCCTCCGGTGACGGTGACGGGGCAGGGGTGACAGGTGCAGGAGGGGTCACCTGGGGGGTCACTCAGGTATGCCACTGCTACCAACTTGGGTGGGTCATGGGAAGGGATGGATTCCTCTTAATCCTTAACGGGGCTGATCCTCCATCATCCTGTTACTGCTGCGGTTGTATTTGTTGCTCACACTATATTAATGAACAACAGACTGGGGTATAGAACACAGCCATGCGGAACACCACTGTTTATAGGTTTAGGGGTACAGAACACAGCCATCCGGAACACCACTGTTTATAGGTTTAGGGGTACAGAACACAGCCATCCGGAACACCACTGTTTATAGGTTTAGGGGTACAGAACACAGCCATGCGGAACACCACTGTTTATAGAACACCACTGTTTATAGGTTTAGGGGTACAGAACACAGCCTACAGAACACAGCCATGCGGAACACCACTGTTTATAGGTTTAGGGTACAGAACACAGCCATGCGGAACACCACTGTTTATAGGTTCCACTGTTTATAGGTTTAGGGGTACAGAACACAGCCATGCGGAACACCACTGTTTATAGGTTTAGGGGTACAGAACAGTGCCATGCGGAACACCACTGTTTATAGGTTTAGGGGTACAGAACACAGCCATGCGGAACACCACTGTTTATAGGTTTAGGGGTACAGAACACAGCCATGCGGAACACCACTGTTTATAGGTTTAGGGGTACAGAACACAGCCATGCGGAACACCACTGTTTATAGGTTCAGGGGTACAGAACACAGCCATGCGGAACACCACTGTTTATAGGTTTAGGGGTACAGAACAGTGCCATGCGGAACACCACTGTTTATAGGTTTAGGGGTACAGAACAGTGCCATGCGGAACACCACTGTTTATAGGTTTAGGGGTACAGAACACAGCCATGCGGAACACCACTGTTTATAGGTTTAGGGGTACAGAACACAGCCATGCGGAACACCACTGTTTATAGGTTTAGGGGTACAGAACAGTGACCGTCAGTACCACACCAAAAACATGTTAAAATGAAAGGAAACTAGGGATGAAGTTATGAAGTTACAGAAAGAAGGGAAAAGAGGAGTTGTGAAAGCAAAAATTCACGTCAGACTTTGTCAAACGTTTTCGAGGTGCCTGAGGCAAGAGCAAAAGTTTCACCGAAGCGGCTGAGAGAGGATGACCAGGAGTGAGTCAGGTACGCAAGATCACTCGTAGAACGCCCATTGCGGGAACCCAAACTTGATATAAAAGTTGCTTATTTCCCTTCCTTTTGACTTTATCTAAAATCTGGCAACACTATCGCGTTTAGAGCTTTTTTTTTACCATCGACTATTATTTGTTTCTACAGGAGCTTGATAGTTCAATGACAACGGAAAGAAAAAAAGCCAGTAAACGCATTTTAACCATCTTTGAATTCACTGCTACTACCACTACTACTACTACTACTACTACTACTACTACCACTACTACTACTACCACCACCACTACTACTACTACTACTACTACTACCACTACTACTACTACTACTACTACTACTACGTGTAAAAATGAAACCGAAAAAGAAAAAAAAAAAAAGAGAAAATGAAAAGAAGCGTGTTGATATTAGTTGTAAAATTAAGAAGCAAGATTATACCTGCGTTGTGTTCACGGGGCGGAGGGGAAATTGCTGTTTTTAATCATCAGCCTACACAGGTGGAGCGACGGAGGAAGATTATTATGAAAAACATATATATTTTGTTCAAACCCGGAGTGGATAATACCTGGGGCTTTAATTAATTTTTAAGCATCCACCCTCGCAGAGAAAGGGACGAGACTTAAAAGAATTCATTAGTCATTTGAGTAGAGGGAGTAGATGAAGAGAATGACCGGGAAATGCAGGAAAGAGGAGGAGGAGGAATATCAATGGGGCGGTGAGGAGAGAGGATGAGGAGGAGAAGGAGAGGAAAGAAGAAAAAAATATGGAGGAGAAGGAAAATGGGTGGAAAGGTGAAAAGGGAAGATGAAGAGAAAGGGAAGGGAAAGAAAGGAAGGAGGAAGGAGTATGCAGAAGAAGGAATATGGGTGGAAAGGAGAAAAGGGAGGATGAGGAGGAAAGGAAGAGAAGGAAAGGAAGAAGGAAGGAAAATGCAGGAGAAGGACTATGGGTGGAAAGGAGAAAAGGGAGGATGAAGAGAAGGTGAAAGGAAGAGAGGAAGGAAGGATTATGGAGAAGGAATATGGGCGGAAAGGAGAAAAGGGAGAATGAGGAAAAGGGGAAGGGAAGAGAGGAAGAAGGAAGGAGTATGGAGGAGAAGGAATATGGGTGGAAAGGAGGAAAGGGAGGATGAGGAGAAGGAGAAGGGAAGGAGAGGAAGAAGGAATATGGGTGGAAAGGAGAAAAGGGAGGATGAGGAGGAAAGGGAAGAGAAGGAACAGACCAGCAGAAAATGAAGGGAGGAGGAGGAGGAGGAGGAGAAGGAAAAATGTGAGGCAAGGAATAAACTACAAGAAGATCGATTGTTCAGAACGAGGAAAAATAACAGAAGCTCTATTTCAATATGCATGTTATTTATCGTTTAAGACATTTCAATAAACTGCTCAAAAGACACAGATATCGGCTTTATGGTCTATACAAACCATTCACCTATAAAAGAAATCCCAGTTTTATACGTCATACAAAGTCTCGCCCATGCCGTTAAAAAATGCAAAGGGTTTCGTTCAGAGGGAATAATAACATACGCGGGTACTATATATATCAAATGAGGCTTAATTCACGACGCAAAAAATGATCGGGGAAGGAAAGCGTAACCAGCAGCATTTACCGATAACCCGAGATAGCCACAAATTATAAGAAAAAAAGGAAAGATAAAAATAAAAAGAGAGGAAATCGTGGGGCTTTAATCACTACAGAAATCTTCACCGAATGAATAAATGAAAAGGCACCTGGTTTATGACTCCTTGGTGCACCCTCCCCCCCCCCTCCCCCCCTCCCCCTCCTTCTCTTACCTCTTCCCCTCTCCTCACTCTCCCTCCCTCCCTCCTTGTTCTCCCTCTCTTGCTCTCCCTTCCCTTTTCCCTTACTCACCCTCCCTCTCCCTCCTCCCCTAGTCTTACCCCGTCTCCTCTCCTCACTCTCCCTCCCTCCCTCCTTGTTATCCCTCTCTTGCTCTCCTTTCCCTTTTCCCTTACTCACCCTCCCTCTCACTCTTCCCCTTCTCTTACCCCTTCCCCTCTCCTCACTCTCCCTCCCTCCCTCCTTGTTCTCCCTCTCTTGCTCTCCCTTCCCTTCTCCCTTACTCACCCCCCCTCTCTCTCCCTTCCTCCTCTGCTCATTCCTTCCCTCTCTTCCTGCTTACCCCCTTCCTCGTCTCCCTCCCTCCCTGTTTTTTCTCCCTCTCCTCCACTTTCCTCTCTATTTGTCTCCCCTCTTCCCTCTTTTCAGAATATCTCCCCTCCTTACTTCTTCTTTCCTCCTCCCTCTCAGTGATTCCCTCTCCCTTCATCTCCTCCTTGCTTCTCTCCTCTTCCCTCCCCTCTCTCTTCCTCCTCCCTCTCCGTTTTTCGTCTCTCCCCCTTCTCCCTTTTCCTCCATCCAACCCTTCTTTTCATCACCTTTCAACCCTTCTCCTTCTCCTTCCTTTTCCTCTTCTCCTCTCTTCAACCACCCTTCATATTTCCTCCCCTCTCTTTCTCCTTCCCTTTCTGTCCTCCTTCTCCCCTTCCCTCCCCTCAACTTCCCCTCCCTTTCCTACCCAAAATATCCCCCCTTTTCTACCCCTCTCCTCCCTTCCCTCCCTCCATCCCTTCATCATATTCACCTCCCTTCTCTTCCTCCTCCCTCCCTTTTCCCCTTCCCTCCCCCTTCTCCCCATGCCGTTCGTGCTCCTGAATAGTATTTTTTGTCCTGCTCAAGTTCACTTCTCTCATAATTAATTTAAAAGTCCAACAAAGGTATTTTTTGGCGTCCTTTCACGGGGCTTTTGTCAGTATTTCGTTCGTCAGTCAGGAAAAGATTGGGCTGGGTTGGGTTGACCATTTCCTCGGCGGCGCATTACACTCTACGCTAGTTCTCTCTCTCTCTCTCTCTCTCTCTCTCTCTCTCTCTCTCTCTCTCTCTCTTGGCGTTTTTTCTTAGATATTCGTCAAACTCATACACCGTTTTTTTAAGCATTTGTAGTAATAGAAATTGTAATATTAATAGTAGTAGTAGTAGTAGTAGTAGTAGTAGTAGTGGTAGTGGTGGTGGTGGTGACAATTCCTCATCTACGTCTCAGAAGAAAGTGTGGAGAGAGAAATTATTAGAGGGAGGGAAGAAGGAGAATCTGAGAGAGAGAGAGAGAGAGAGAGAGAGAGAGAGAGAGAGAGAGAGACCTGTGGACCCTTTAAATAGAGAGGAATGGAGAAAGAAAGGAGGAAGGTTGCCCTTTAATTTAAACACGACGTTACGGCCTGAATCTCTCTCTCTCTCTCTCTCTCTCTCTCTCTCTCTCTCTCTCTCTCTCTCTCTCTCTCCTCACACCCACACTGTTCAGCTCCAGGCAAGAGGAAATCTTTACAACCAAGTCTCTTTGGACATAAGTTTTTGGTGGTTATAGTTACTACAACTTCCACTGCTACTACTACTACTACTGCTACTAATACTGCTGCTTCTACTACTACTACTACTACTACTACTACTACTACTACTACTACTACTACTACTGTTACTATTACTACTACTACTACTGCTACTACTACTACTACTACTACTACTACTACTACTACTACTACTGCTACTACTACTACTGCTACTGGAACTACTACTACTACTACTACTACTACTACAAACTGCAGCAACTTATATTTCCTCTTCCTTCTCCTCCTCATTTTTTTCCTTTTCCTTTTCTTCCTCCTCTTCCTCCTCCTCCTCCTCACGCGCAACACAAAGTCTTCAAGAAGGGAGACACGAGCGCGGCCTCATCCAACAGGCCTACAAGTCTGACGTCATTGGCGGTAAGAACCTCGTGAAGAGCACTAGAGACAAACTTGTCGAGTGTCTAAAGGGCAACAATATCATTTCCGTTGTTCAGCACGGTTCAATAAATAAACGATCTATATGGCCGATCAACAACCAATCTACTGAACTGAATATGAAAACTGGGACAAGTTCAATAAATAAACGATCTATATGGCCGATCAACAACCAATCTACTGAACTGAATATGAAAACTGGGACAATCATACCCTCAGTGATGTTATCTACCGCTACAACTACCACACCAACTCTGGCAAACAAATAGCAACACAAACATGATCTAGCACAAGCAATACTAGCAACATGGCCACGACTACCATTGCTGAAGATACTGTTGCGATGTAAATAATAATAATGATAATAAAAAAATATATACGACCATAATGAATAAAGGATAAGACGTTCTAGGAGTAAGGCGATGCGCTAGAGGAGGAGGAAGAGAAATATGAAGATAAGGAGGAGGAGGAGGAGGAGGAGGAGGAGGAAGAGAGAGAAGGGGGAAATCCTCTCATTGGTATTCTACGTTGCTTCTCCTTCTACTCGTAATAAGAAAATAGAGAGAGAGAGAGAGAGAGAGAGAGAGAGAGAGAGAGAGAGAGAGAGAGAGAGAGAGAGAGAGAGAGAGAGAGAGAGAGAGAGAGAGAGAGAGAGAGAGAGAGAGAGAGAGAGAGAATAGTAAAACTCTCCTAGAAAACGTACTTTGCGACAATACTCAAATAAAAAACTTTCTTCGTTTCTGCGTTCGGGGAGAGTCAACACTGTTTATTCTCTCTCTCTCTCTCTCTCTCTCTCTCTCTCTCTCTCTCTCTCTCTCTCTCTCTCTTTGTGCTCGCTACTCGCTACATGCTTAGTTTGCACAGGCTTCGCCGAGCTCCTCAGCTTAACCTTGCTAGCTTAAAAACGTTGAATTTCTTATCAAAATGTAAGTTTAATTTGTGTCAAGACTTGCTCTGGTGTGTGTGTGTGTGTGTGTGTGTGTGTGTGTGTGTGTGTGTGAGAGAGAGAGAGAGAGAGAGAGAGGGAGGGGGGGGGTTACATAGATTTACATAGATGTTCCGAGCACAGAACTATGGTCCAGCGGTTGAGGGGACGGTAGCCGGTGTGAGGGAACCTTTGGCTTTCGAGCAGGCCTTTAGGGTACTAATGAAGGGCTTATAAGATGCATTACGCATTATTTTTTCTGCTAACCTCTTCCACACTCAAGCCCAAGTTAAACACCGAGGCGAGGGAGGGTGGGTGATGTTGCCAGATGCTGCCAGCGAAACGGAGGACGATGAGTCGAAATCCACCAATGATACTTAACCATTTCACGAGGAGATGAAGGAGGGAAGGAAGGAAGGAGAGAAAGGAGAAAGGGAGAAAGGGAAGGAGGGAAGGAGAAGAAGGGAAGGGATACAGGAAGGCAGGAAGGAAGGGAGAGAAGGGGAAGAGAAGTGGAAGGGGGAAGGAAAAGACTGAATGAAGGAAGGAAGGATTCATGTAATTTGGCGGGATCTGGCAGCTGACTTCTTAGTGCATTGCATCATGTGGTGAAGTTACCAAGATACTGCTAAAAACAACACCGCCATTATTAGTTTTCAGTTTCACTTTCCAGTTTCAGCGAATAACGTTTTGTCCTGTATACAAACAACAGCTGATCCATTACCTGCACGTGGTTGGTTAGATGTCACTGAATCCTTGAACTTTGGGCATACGGCTCCTGGGACCGTGTGTCCTTGAAGCTGATAATACAACTACACAAGTGGCCTAATGGTGCTGATGAGTGTAGTGATTGGAGGCCCAGTGAATGTTGAGGTGCTGGAAATGGTGGTCGTGCTTGTTTTTATATGAGTTAATCGTGTTGAACTGAACTGGTGACTGTGGGAGTTTACTTCATTCTCGTGTTAAAGCATTGATGAAAAAATTTGGTGGTCTAAATATTTTGTTGACACTCAAATTTTGTGCCCTTATTTCCCGAGAAAGAGGTGGCATGGAGCCCTAGAATTTTGGATTTGTTCACATTCGTAAATGCATTAAGTATTTTGAAACATTCTATCAGTGTTCCTTGGAGCAGAGAGAGAGAGAGAGAGAGAGAGAGAGAGAGAGAGAGAGAGAGAGAGAGAGAGAGAGAGAGAGAGGTAATCAGTCCTTTGCCGTCTCCACGTCATGCTCTATTCTCTCTCTCTCTCTCTCTCACTCTCTCTCTCTCTCTCTCTCTCTCTCTCTCTCTGTGTTTAGCTATCTGTCTGTCTGGTTAACGATCCTAAAGGCGACTGCAAGGGACCAGGTTTTGGACAGTAAAGGCACAGCTGGGGACATAATTTCTGCTACAGCTGCGCGTGGCTGCGGTGCTCGTCTCCGTCGCATTTTCCCTTGAGCCTGTGCCGGGAAGAACCCATCACCCGGTGGCCTTCAGGTGACAGGGCGTAAATAAACGCACATAAAGGCGCTGGAGGACACATAAAGACAGCTCGGCAACCACTAAACTCCACAAGAGAGCGTAAAAAAATCGACTTGAGAAAAGTGTGTTAGGCAAGGCCATGCAGTGTCTCCATAATATATATAATTCACGGCTTGCCTACAAGTACTATTTGAGAAATTAGAATGGCATAACATATGAATCAAGATAAACGGAGAATACTTTAACAACCGTAAATTCAAAGATAATATAGTCTCATTAAGTAAGCCTGAGGAAAACTTACAAAAAATTGTAATAGAACTTCACAGGGAGTGAAAATAGGTCTGAAGATGAACATGAGGAAAACAAGGGCAATTTTTTATAATCATTTAGCAGAATAATAAATACTGATCGAGAACGAAACACTCGTGTGATAAGAAGCGAAGAAAACAACCGGTGCGAACTGAGCCCGCGGGAAAGAAATCAGGGAGAGAATAAGATTGGGATGGAGCGCTCTTGATAAACCTAACAATGCCATGAATAGCAACCTGCTCCTTGCCCTGGGGAGAGAGACGTACTACCAATGCATCCTGCCGCTCCTAACACACTGTTCATAAATTTGGCGGCACACAAAATATTTCGATAGAAAGATAAGAATCGCACAAAGAGAAACAGAGAGAGAGAGAAATGCAGGAAACAACATGGAGAGGCAGGAGATGAGCACCTTGAATAAGAGGACAGACGAAAGTTGAAGATATTGTAGTGAATATTAAGAATAAGAAACGGCCTTCGGCAGGTCATATTATGCGTAGAACTGAAAACAGATCAACAGCCAGAGAAACCAAACGGTAACCCAGAAACTGTAGAAGGATCAAGTGGAAGGATGAAATTAGAACATTAGATTCAGCAGGATGAAGTTCACTAATATGAAACAGAGAGGTGGAGAACGTTGGGAAAGGCCTGTGTCCTGCTGTGTATTAGTAATGGATGAAGGTAATGATGACGATGGTGATGATGATGATGATGATGAAGAAGGCGAGATGTTTGGGCATGTTTAATTAATCTTCGTACCCAGGACACACACTCTTGTATGCATTGTAATTTATCACATTATTATTATTATTATTATTATTATTATTATTATTATTATTATTATTATTATTATTATCATCGTCATTATCATCATTATTATCACTATTTTCTTGTTCGTATTTTTATTCTATTCTTACTACTGCTGCATTGTGTTATCATTATTAGTTTTAGTAATATAAGTAATATAATTATTCGTATTTTCATTCTTATTCATGTTTATTGTTATTTTTTATCATTATTAATTTTAGTGATAGTAGTAGTAGCGCGTAGTCGGTATTGTTGTACATCCAGATAGATAGATAGATAGATAGATAGATATTTATTGACCTCAGCATCAACACCATCACCATCCACATCTTCAACTTTTCACAACGGGGAGAAAATGAATGGTCGCCAAAGTGAACGCGAGGCAATAATGTTCCCTCAATCAGCCGCAAAGTCTTATCTCTCCTCGCGTCTCCCCTTCCCTCGCAGGCCTTGCACTAATTACCAATCTCCCCTTTTCCTCTCCCCTATGTTTATCGGTTTTCTTTTTCCGCTCACATTCTCTGATTATTACGCAGCGGACGACAAAAATCACCAAGCCTTCCTGTGCTTCATGTTTAAACTATGTTCGAACCTCTAGAAAGGCTATAAGGTTCATCGTGCAGGGCGTATGCTATCCACAGACCACAAAAGGATGGTATTAATCGAAAAAAAACAGGTGAAAGTTATAAAGTGTAGTCTTCCTGCGTCGCTAAATATACAATAATCTCTCCTCGTTCCCCTTGCTGGTGGGCGAGGCTTGCGCTTTGAAGCACACATCAGGACGGTGACTACCAAATGTTTCTACACACTTAGCGCAGGTATAGGAAAATCTACTCCCTTTGGTGTAAATTCAATCTAAAATAAAAGAGGTATACGTGTACAGATACAGAGTTCAAAATTAGACGTATACCTGTGCATCCAGCGCCGCGCAGCCTGATGACTTAGGACGTCCCAGACTGCATGTAACTAGTCTGAGTCCTGGCGTGCTGGTAACTCTGAAAACAAACAAACAAAAAGAAAAAACGTATAGAATGTAGATGGATAGCTTTAAAAATCACAAATTCACAAAAAACGAACACATTCCATGATAATGAAACACATCAGACGATCAGCGTTGTTTTTATATTTTTTCGCCGTCAGCGCCTCTGTGAGCTTCCTGCCTCGGTCGTTGTTACTTGCTTTGCTTA